>NC_143034.1:18980000-19092500 GCF_057628025.1 Oncorhynchus mykiss | reverse complement strand
ACACTTTTTCAGTCACTGAGTTTCACCACTTCCTCAAACTTTCCAAACACAGTCACTGAGATCGGGTCGAGTCTGGTCTCGTTCTAGTTTGTGAGTTGCTCTTGTTCTCTCTCTGTTTCTTCTTTCTCTTGTTCTCGTCGAGACACGGCTGAGACCCAGTTCTAGGGTGTAGCCTAACCTGGTCCCCGTGAGGGCGGAGATATCGCACCCTGGCCCGAATAATCCCATTGTCCCGCGGGCTCGCCAATGTAGGTAAATTTCCTACTGACCCGTCCTTTAAACCTGGATTTAAACCGGCCTCTCCACCGGTTACCGGAGGATAAGATCAGTTCGATCATAGCCTACCAACAACAAAGCTCCATTCAGAGCCGTTTTCACAGTTCAGAATGCCGCAATGGCCCGGTTTGAGTTTAGGGACAGGGTGGTGAAAACGTCCCCGGCGCGGCAGCAGGTCCTTCCGCCGGTTCTAAGCACCCTCTCCTCCCCCAGCTCCAGTGAAAGTCTCGCTCTCTTGCTGGGGAGGAAATCGGGCGCGACGGACGCCTTCCCCCGGCGTTTCCTGGAATGCCTGTCTGGGCTCACAGGGCTCCGGTTCTCTTTGTCCTCTACCGTCTCCTTCGCAATAAATGTCCTGGTCTTGCATGCGCCCTGAGTGGCCTCAGAGTCAAAGGACATGGGCTCCTGGATAGTTGGAGTCAGCGGCAACTCAGGCTCTGGCTCGACCTGTGACACCTCCACCTCGACTTGTTCCCCACTGGCAGTAGTGTCCATCGCATCCTCCTCTGGTGTGACCGGGACCAAGTGTGCGGTTCCCAGCTCCTCTCTCTCCTTGGCCAGGCAGGCGGAGTGGTACAGGTCCCGGGCGGAACGCATGACCACGGAGAGCAGCAGACTCCGGTGTAGCCTCATACCTCCTCGCTGTGCTCGGGAGGCGTACAGTTTACTAATGGACACTGCCATGATCCGTTTGGCTTCAGCGCTCACGTCCATAGTTCCTCTTCTTGGTAGATTACCGTCAATTACGCACTGTTCGGTTGACGGTTGGAACAATAATTTAGAGCGTCAAGCTTTAGAATACTATTCGATACTATTAATAAAATATTATTCTTTCTATAAATGAAGCTGTACTTGTGTGTTGAGTTCTTCCTTAGTTTACAACTGTCACCAGCTGGTGTACAACAAGATAATGAGAAGTCCAGAGTAACAGGGCGGTGTTATATTTCCACTCTGACGTAATGAGCCTCGAGCTGCTTCATTCCTCCTTGGTGACAGGATAAACACGCCCTGCCCAGACCTTCCTGCTCAAGCTTAAGTTTCCTGCAGTAGATACCGTATGGCTGGCTGTCTACCTTATAGCATTACATGTATGTAACCTAGACGACCTCCTATTGTAGCAACCGGTTATAAGTAAGCGTTTCACGGTATAGTCTACACCTGTTGTATTCGGCGCATGTGACAAATAACATTTGATTCGATGTTTTACGCGTGTTGTTGGAAACGCAGAGATCAGTATGCTGTTTGGGATTTCAAGAAACTCAATAAAAAGAATAAGATGTTATTCTAGTAAATTCATTGTAATAATAACATAACAGACTACCTGTGTTGTTGGAAACACAGCTAGCCTATGTCATCACCAATATGGTGCTTGAGACTTCAAGCAACTCAAAATCAATGTAAATAACAAATAACCTGTCTATTCATATAGAAAACGATTTTATTATAGTCAATTTATATGAAGCTGACATAAAATAGAATAGAATATAATTGAATAGACTTCATTAATTGTTGTCAGAGCAACATAAAAACAGATAGTGATCCTACAGTAGAAAACAACAACAATGTCCCTAATATTCCAAACATATTGCTCTGTTCCCTTTTAGAGGACTATTGTAGTGTTGTTGTTTTTCTATCAATCCCTGCAACATGTATCAAGGTTCAGTTACACTATAATTCTCAGAAGTCTGTGGGTGGTAAAATATGTAGCTGTCTCCGTGTTTCCAGGGAGTTTCTGTTTGGGTTTTTTTCTCCCTCTCTATATTTTTTTTCTATCCAACGTCACCCTCAAACATCCATATATGGCCCATCCGCCCTGGCTGTGAGTTCCCCAGGGGCGCGCAGTGGAAAAGCCATGACGTGAACGCGCAGCCACGTAACCGCAGCGCACAGCGGCACTTCCCCCCATCTAGCCCCAGCGTTCATCAACGCACAGCGGCAGCATCGCAGCCGTATCGTCATCGCCACAGCTTCCAAATATGGAATTGTCACCGGTACAACAGCACAGCGCCAGTACCTTGCGCGTTGGGGCTGGTTGCTTGCAGATGTGCTTGGTTTACTAGGAAGAGGCACGATTGAGGTTAAACAGCAGCTGTCAGTCTAGTTTCTAGAGCTGCGATAAGAGGTCATAACGTCTATAAATAGAACTCGGGGGAAATCTGCGACTCAGTAAACTCCAATCTATTATTTGTTCTCTGACTGTTGACTGTCTGTGTGACTGTTCCTTTGTTCGCCTATTGCTTTCATTCTTCTAATTGGATTCAAGTACTAATGTGTGCTGTGTGGGACAGTCTCGTGCCCTTCTGAACCGTGATATGACTCACTGTACACTTAATATAATTACACATCTCTATGGCACACACATTCTATTATACTCCCAGGTGGAAATCGAAAAAAGTAACTCTGGGAACCCACCAATGTAGCCCAGTAAAATCCTTGAATGCACCTGAAAAAGCTCATTTCACATATTAGAATGATTTCACTCCCGGACCTAGTTTGGGTTTCCCCCACCTTTGATTGTAGGTAGGCCTATAGATGTGTAATAATATATTATAGACATAGTCTGTTCTAACTTGTCATTCCCCAAAACAAAACATCTTGATCATCCAGTGAGTCAGTCAGTGTTCATGTCAAGTGATGATTTCTCCATTGGACTTGGATCCAGCAAGGTGCCAGCCCAGAAGTGTGTGTGTGTGTGTGTGTGTGTGTGTGTGTGTGTGTGTGTGTGTGTTTGTGTGTCTAGTGGACTTGGATCCAGCAAGGTGCCAGCCCAGAAGTGTGTGTGTGTGTGTGTGTGTGTGTTTGTGTGTCTAGTGGACTTGGATCCAGCAAGGTGCCAGCCCAGAAGTGTGTGTGTATGTTTGTGTGTGTGTGTGTGTGTGTGTGTGTGTGTGTGTGTGTGCGTTTGTGTGTGCGTTTGTGTGTCTAGTGGACTTGGATCCAGCAAGGTGCCAGTCCAGAAGACCAAGAATAAACATTTGTCGGAATAACAATTGAACTGTGTCAAGATTTCCATCCCACTGCATGTAAAAATAGTCTGCTATGTGTGCGTTGTGAATGGCACCCTATTCCCTATAGTGCACTACTATAGGTCCTGATCAAAAGTAGTGCACTATATAGGGAATAGGGCGCAATTTGAGACACATACATTTATCGTTTTCCGGCCTTAGTGCATTCCATCCACTGAGTGAGGGATGGCTTATGTTTGACGTGCAATGTGTGTGCGCGCGTGTGTGTGCGCGTGTGTGATGCTTGAGATCTGTGAATGTTCACAGTGTAAAAGGAGGAGGAAAGCGGAGGAGGGGGGAGAAAGGGAGGAAACAGGACAGACAGAAAGGAGGGAACGGGGTGTGGGAGAGGAAGAGAAAATATAATGGGCAGGGCAAAGGGGAAGGGGAGGAGTCAGAACAGAGGGCAAAGGGGAAGTGGAGGAGACGGAACAGAGGGTATGAGAGACAGACCCTGAGGGGAGAGAGAGAGAGAGAGAGAGAGAGAGAGAGAGAGATGTATGATCATATGTGTGACCATACGGCAAATGAATGACCATATTAGAGTAACATATTTTCCTCAGATTACAAAGACCCGCAAAGAATTTGAAAAAACGAATACAATTTTGATAAACTCCCACGGCTATTAGATGAAATACCACAGTGTGCCACCACAGCAGCAATATTTGTGACCTGTTGCCACAAGAAAAAGGGCAACCAGTGAAGAACATGCACCATTGTAAATACAACCCATATTTATGTTTATTTATTTTTCCTTTTGTACTCTAACTATTTGTACATCATTACAACACTGTGCATAGACATATTCCTCTGAGACTTTAGTGAGTGTAAGGTTTACTGTTCATTTCAGATTGTTTATTTCTATTTTGTTTGATCTATTTCAATTGCTTTGGCAACGTCAACATATGTTTCCTAAAAAAGCCCTTTGAATTAAATTGAGAGAGAGAAAGAGTTGGAACGATTTTATGTGGGAGAAGTGGTGCTGGACTCAACACATTTTGGCTCAGTCAGAGAACTTGGCTCTTTCATAGACAAGTCTCTCATTGGCCAATTCTTACACAATGTCCCTCTCGTCAGCAATGCAATTTACTTTAATTTCATTAAAGGTCCAATGCAGCCATTTTTATCTCAATATCAAATCATCTCTGGGTATATTTTCAATTAAAATGGTCAAAAACAAACAAAAATAGCTTTTTAGCAACTATCAATTTCTCAAGCAATAATTTTACTCGGACTGTCTGGGAGTGGTTTGAGTGGGGAAGGGGGAACTGAAAAGTAGCTGTTATTGGCAGAGAGTTTTGGAACTGTTTGTTGTTGGTCTATTAACTAATTTACCGCATGGTGATGTCACCAGGTAGGCCAAAACTCCATCCCACCTAAACAGGCTGACATTTCAGGCAGTCTTTTCAAACAGCTCTTACTCTAAAAGGGAATAATCACAATTTTCACAGTATTACTACAACCACATATTGCGAAAATATATATAAAACACAGTAAAATCAAGTTTTTGACTGCACTGGACCTTTAAATGAAATAAAAATATGTTAGTGTTAGGATACCACAGGGTTCAATTCTTGGACCGACTCTCTTTTCTGTATACATCAATGATGTCGCTCTTGCTGCTGGTGAGTCTCTGATCCACTTCTACGCAGACGACACCATTCTGTATACTTCTGGCCCTTCTTTGGACACTGTGTTAACTAACCTCCAGACGAGCTTCAATGCCATACAACTCTCCTTCCGTGGCCTCCAATTGCTCTTAAATATAAGTAAAACTAAATGCATGCTCTTCAACCGATCGCTGCCTGCACCTGCCCGCCCGTCCAACATCACTACTCTGGACGGTTCTGACTTAGAATATGACTCGCAGCAAACATCTCCAATCCAAAATTAAATCTAGAATTGGCTTCCTATTTCGCAAAAAAGCATCCTTCACTCATGCTGCCAAACATACCCTTGTAAAACTGACCATCCTACCGATCCTCGACTTCGGCGATGTCATTTACAAAATAGCCTCCAATACCCTGCTCAGTAAATTGGATGCAGTCTATCACAGTGCCATCCGTTTTGTCACCAAAGCCCCATATACTACCCACCACTGCGACCTGTACGCTCTCGTTGGCTGGCCCTCGCTTCATACTCGTCGCCAAACCCACTGGCTCCAGGTTATCTACAAGTCTCTGCTAGGTAAAGCCCCGCTGGTCACCATAGCAGCACCCACCTGTAGCACGCGCTCCAGCAGGTACAGTATATCTCTCTGATCACCCCCAAAACCAATTCTTCCTTTGGCCGCCTCTCCTTCAAGTTCTCTGCTGCCAATGACTGGAACGAACTACAAAAATCTCTGAAACTGGAAACACTTATCTCCCTCACTAGCTATAAGAACCAGTTGTCAGAGCAACTCACAGAAAACTGCACCTGTACATAGCCCATCTATAATTTAGCCCAAACATCTACCACTCCCCCTACTGTATTTATTTATTTATTTTGCTCCTTTGCATCCCATTATTTATATTCTCTACTTTGCACATTCTTCCACTGCAAATCTACCATTCCAGTGTTTTAGTTGCTATATTGTATTTACTTCACCACCATGGCCTTTTTTTTTGCCTTTACCTCCCTTATCTCACCTCATTTGCTCACATTCTATATAGACTTATTTTTCTACTGTATTATTGACTGTATGTTTGTTTTACTCCATGTGTAACTCTGTGTTGTTGTATGTGTCGAACTGCTTTGCTTTATCTTGGCCAGGTCACAATTGTAAATGAGAACTTGTTCTCAACTTGCCTACCTGGTTAAATAAAGGTGGAATTAAAAAAAAAAAAATACCACTATTCCTAAAAGAATGTGTTTCCTCATAAAGCAATTGTTCATTCTATATGAAGAGGTGGACTAGCATAGAGCAGGGCATGCATGAATGACAAGCTAGTTGACAAGTTTCTCTGATCTTGTGATTATACATTTAATATTGCTGTGTATAAATACTACAGTACTGTGCTACCCTTTTTGGAGCAACTGCAACTGTAAAGGGCATGCATCCCTTATTCAGGGGATGCCTGGATTTAAGAGCACTTAACCAAGAAGTCCTGCTGTTCTATTCTATTCTGAATGAATATATAATATGCATTTACATCTCTGTTATATAATTACAAAAGCAGATATGTACAATTCTGACTGTCTAGCTTTGACACAGTACCAAATGACAGTACAGTCCATGGCCACATGACAGCGGAGCTCCGTAGAGGCGCTCCGTGCATTGTGCTGGCGTCCTGCTTCGGGCCCCCAGCGAGCATGCGTCAGGTCTGGCGTTGAAGTGTCCAATATGTCGCTGGAAGATCCGTTCTTCGTAGTCAAGGGGTAAGGAAGGGTTTCTAAATAAACTGTCAACCAACTTCTCCACCGTTTACTTACAGGACAAGTTGGATGTGTATGACGTTTGGGGTAGTTTAGTTTGATAACGTGGCGTTTAGAAGTTATCAACCTGTCTGTGGCAAGCTAATTTGCTAGCTAATGCTACAGGCTAGATTCGCAATCAACGTGCGGGTTTATGTTGACATTAAGGTAGCGACTTCGCGTTGGCGTGTCGTTGAAATCTTCGTGTCAAAAATGATTCCTTGAAAGTTGGGTGGCGAGTTTGGGTCTATTGCAACGGGGCCGTTGACGGAGTGTTGTGAAATTGACAGGAATGTGTGGAGTGTCCACACAGATTTGTTTGGGTCAAGATAGGGCGTTACATCTCCGCGTTACCTAGAAATGTAGGCTAACGTTACATGCCTTATTAGAGGCTTTGATGGCACGTGTATTTGTGTGTGAGATAGAGGGAGATTGTTGTGTTGTGCCTGGAGTAGAGGGCATGCAGCTTCGCCAGCTTGCGACATTTGTATCATTAACCACATAGCTAAACGTGGGATCAGTGTGTAGATACATTGCAGTATCAAATCAAATTGTATTAGTCACATGCGCCGAATACAACAGGTGTAGGTAGACCTTACAGTGAAATGCTTACTTCTCAGCCCCTAACCAACAATGCAGTTAAAAAAAATACCAGTAAGTGTAAGAAATAAAAGTAACAAGTAATTAAAGAACAGCAGTAAAATAACATCAACGAGACTATACACAGGGGGTTACTGGTACAATGTGCAGGTGCACCGTTTTGTTGAGGTAATATGTAAATGTAGGTAGAGTTTTTTGAAGTGACTATGCCTAGATGATAACAACAGAGAGTAGCAGCCGTGTAAAAGGGGGGGGGGGGTCGGGGGGTCGGAGGCGGAGCAGTTGCTATACCAGGCAGTGATGGTGCAGCTGTGGAACCTTTTGAGTATCTGAGGACCCATGCCAAGTCTTTTCAGTCTCTTGAGGGGGAATAGGTTTCGTTGTTCCCTATTCACTACTGTCTTGGTGTGCTAAGACCATGTTAGTTTGTTGGTGATGTGGACACCAAGGAATTGAAGCTCTCAACCTGCTCCACTACAGCCCCATCAATGAGAATGGGGGCGTGCTCGGTCCTCTTTTTCCTGTAGTCCACAATGATCTCCTTTGTCTTGATCATGTTGAGGGAGGGTCTGTTGTCCTGTCGCCACACGGCCAGGTCTCTTACCTACTCCCTATAGGCTCTCATCGTTGTTGGTGATCAGGCCTACCACTGTTGGGTCATCTGCAAACTTAATGATAGTGTTGGCGTCTGCCTGGCTGTGCAGTCATGAGTGAACAGGGAGTACAGGAGGGGACTGAGCACGCACCCCTGAGATGCCCCTGTGTTGAGGATCAGCGTGGCGGATTTGTTGTTGCCTACCCATACCACCTGTGGCCGGCCCGTCAGGAAGTCCAGGATTCAGTTGCAGGCCACAGGTGGTATGGGTAGGCAACAACAAATCCGCCACGCTGATCCTCAACACAGGGGCATCTCAGGGGTGCGTGCTCAGTCCCCTCCTGGGAGGTGTTTAGTCCCAGGGTCCTTAGCTTATTGATGAGCTTTGAGGGCACTATGGTGTTGAACGCTGAGCTGTAGTCAATGAACAGCATTCTCACATAGGTGTTCCTTTTGTCCAGGTGGGAAAGGGCAGTGTGGAGTGCAGTAGAGATTGCATCATCTGTGGATCTGTTAGGGCGGTATGCAAATTGTAGTGGTTCTGGTCTAGGGTTTCTGGGATAATGGTGTTGATGTGAGCCATGACCTGCCTTTCAAAGCACTTCATGACTACAGGCGTGAGTGCTACGGGTTGGTAGTCATTTAGGCAGGTTACCTTAGTGCTCTTGGGCACAGAGACTATGGTGGTCTGCTTAAAACATGTCGGTATAAAAGACTCGGACAGGGAGCGGTTGCTACATTGTTGTAGCTAACATCGTTAAATTTAACCTAGCATTTTTCACTGTCTCTTTAACAAGGACTTTACCAAAGGTATTGTTAAGTGTGTGATGTGTATTTTTATGATGTGTGTCTAACCCAGGGCTCTCCAACTCTGTTCCTGTAGAGCTACCATCCTGTAAATGATCATTCCAAGCCTAATCTAGCACACCTCATTATAATAATTAGCTGGTTTATAAGATAAATCAGGTTAGTTACAACTGGGATTAAAGTGAAAACCTACAGGAGAGTAGCTCTCCAGGAACAGGGTTGGAGTGGAAACCTACAGGAGGGTAGCTCTCCAGGAACAGGGTTGGAGTGGAAACCTACAGGAGGGTAGCTCTCCAGGAACAGGGTTGGAGTGGAAACCTACAGGAGGGTAGCTCTCCAGGAACAGGGTTGGAGTGAAAACCTACAGGAGGGTACCTCTCCAGGAACAGGGTTGGAGAGAAAATATACACACGGGTAGTTCTCCAGGAACAGGGTTGGAGTGAAAACATACAGTAGGGTAGCTCTCCCAGAACAGGGTTGAAGTGAAAACATACAGGAGGGTAGCTCTCCAGGAACAGGGTTGGAGTGAAAACCTACAGGAGGTTAGCTCTCCAGGAACAGGGTTGGAGTGAAAACCTACACAAGGGTAGCTCTCCAGGAACAGGGTTGGAGTGGAAACCTACAGGAGGGTAGCTCTCCAGGAACAGGGTTGGAGTGGAAACCTACAGGAGGGTACCTCTCCAGGAACAGGGTTGGAGAGAAAATATACACACGGGTAGTTCTCCAGGAACAGGGTTGGAGTGAAAACATACAGTAGGGTAGCTCTCCCAGAACAGGGTTGAAGTGAAAACATACAGGAGGGTAGCTCTCCAGGAACAGGGTTGGAGTGAAAACCTACAGGAGGTTAGCTCTCCAGGAACAGGGTTGGAGTGAAAACCTACACAAGGGTAGCTCTCCAGGAACAGGGTTGGAGTGGAAACCTACAGGAGGGTAGCTCTCCAGGAACAGGGTTGGAGTGGAAACCTACAGGAGGGTAGCTCTCCAGGAACAGGGTTAGAGTGAAAACCTACAGTAGGGTAGCTCTCCAGGAACAGGGTTAGAGTGAAAACCTACAGTAGGGTAGCTCTTCAGGAACAGGGTTAGAGTGAAAACCTACAGGAGGGTAGCTCTCCAGGAACAGGGTTGGAGAGCCCTGATCTTTTTATATGTATTTATTTAACCTTTTATTTAACTAGGCAAGTCAGTTAAGAACAAATTATTATTTACAATGACGTCCTACACCGGCCAAACCCGGACGACGCTGAGCCACTTGTGCGCCACACTATGGAACTCCCAATCATGGCCGGTTGTGATAAAGCCTGATCTAACCCGTGTGTGTTGTCTCAGGGAGGTCCAGAAGGCGTTGTCTCGTGCCAGGAGCCTTTACGAACGCTGGGAGGAGCTTCTGGAGGAGGGCACTCAGGTACACACTGGACACACACGCCTCTTAACTGCATTTCTACTGGAATGTGTGCAGCCACAGCATGTAAAACAACAGCTTGGAATGTGTGCAGCCACAGCATGTATAACAACAGCTTAGAATATGTGCAGCCACAGCATGTAAAACAACAGCTTGGAATGTGTGCAGCCACAGCATGTATAACAACAGCTTAGAATGTGTGCAGCCACAACATGTATAACAACAGCTTGGAATGTGTGCAGCCACAGCGTGTATAACAACAGCTTAGAATGTGTGCGACCACAGCGTGTAAAACAACAGCTTGGAATGTGTGCAGCCACAGCATGTATAACAACAGCTTAGAATGTGTGCAGCCACAACATGTATAACAACAGCTTGGAATGTGTGCAGCCACAGCGTGTATAACAACAGCTTAGAATGTGTGCGACCACAGCGTGTAAAACAACAGCTTGGAATGTGTGCAGCCACAGCATGTATAACAACAGCTTGGAATGTGTGCAGCCACAACATGTATAACAACAGCTTGGAATGTGTGCAGCAACAGCATGTATAACAACAGCTTGGAATGTGTGCAGCCACAGCATGTATAACAACAGCATGGAATGTGTGCAGCAACAGCATGTATAACAACAGCTTGGAATGTGTGCGACCACAGCGTGTATAACAACAGCTTGGAATGTGTGCAGCCACAGCGTGTATAACAACAGCTTGGAATGTGTGCAGCCACAGCATGTATAACAACAGCTTGGAATGTGTGCGACCACAGCGTGTATAACAACACCTTGGAATGTGTGCAGCCACAGCGTGTATAACAACAGCTTGGAATGTGTGCAGCCACAGCTTGGAATGTGTGCGACCACAGCGTGTATAACAACAGCTTGGAATGTGTGCGACCACAGCGTGTATAACAACACCTTGGAATGTGTGCGACCACAGAGTGTATAACAACACCTTGGAATGTGTGCAGCCACAGCGTGTATAACAACAGCTTGGAATGTGTGCGACCATAGCGTGTATAACAGCAGCTTGGAATGTGTGCGACCACAGCGTGTATAACAACACCTTGGAATGTGTGCGACCACAGAGTGTATAACAACACCTTGGAATGTGTGCGACCATAGCGTGTATAACAACACCTTGGAATGTGTGCGACCACAGCGTGTATAACAACAGCTTGGAATGTGTGCGACCACAGCGTGTATAACAACACCTTGGAATGTGTGCGACCATAGCGTGTATAACAACACCTTGGAATGTGTGCGACCATAGCGTGTATAACAACACCTTGGAATGTGTGCAGCAACAGCATGTATAACAACACCTTGGAATGTGTGCGACCACAGAGTGTATAACAACACCTTGGAATGTGTGCGACCATAGCGTGTATAACAACACCTTGGAATGTGTGCGACCACAGCGTGTATAACAACACCTTGGAATGTGTGCGACCACAGCGTGTATAACAACACCTTGGAATGTGTGCGACCACAGCGTGTATAACAACACCTTGGAATGTGTGCGACCATAGCGTGTATAACAGCAGCTTGGAATGTGTGCGACCACAGCGTGTATAACAACACCTTGGAATGTGTGCGACCATAGCGTGTATAACAACACCTTGGAATGTGTGCGACCATAGCGTGTATAACAACAGCTTGGAATGTGTGCGACCACAGCGTGTATAACAACACCTTGGAATGTGTGCGACCATAGCGTGTATAACAACACCTTGGAATGTGTGCGACCATAGCGTGTATAACAACACCTTGGAATGTGTGCAGCAACAGCATGTATAACAACACCTTGGAATGTGTGCGACCACAGAGTGTATAACAACACCTTGGAATGTGTGCGACCATAGCGTGTATAACAACACCTTGGAATGTGTGCGACCACAGCGTGTATAACAACACCTTGGAATGTGTGCGACCACAGCGTGTATAACAACACCTTGGAATGTGTGCGACCACAGCGTGTATAACAACACCTTGGAATGTGTGCGACCATAGCGTGTATAACAGCAGCTTGGAATGTGTGCGACCACAGCGTGTATAACAACACCTTGGAATGTGTGCGACCATAGCGTGTATAACAGCAGCTTGGAATGTGTGCGACCACAGAGTGTATAACAACACCTTGGAATGTGTGCGACCACAGAGTGTATAACAACACCTTGGAATGTGTGCGACCACAGCGTGTATAACAACACCTTGGAATGTGTGCGACCATAGCGTGTATAACAGCAGCTTGGAATGTGTGCGACCACAGAGTGTATAACAACACCTTGGAATGTGTGCGACCACAGAGTGTATAACAACACCTTGGAATGTGTGCGACCACAGAGTGTATAACAACACCTTGGAATGTGTGCGACCACAGCGTGTATAACAACAGCTTTGAATGTGTGCGACCACAGCGTGTATAACAGCAGCTTGTCATCATCAATCTCTGACTTACTAGTGTAGCCTGTTCAGTCCCTACCTACCTGATATGTACTGTTACTGTTATCTGTAACTGTGCTCTATCTATAATGTACAGGTGAACATAGACTTTTCACTGTGTTCAGGCTCATGTTTGACATGCCTAAATGTGTTTTTGTTTGTTGTGCAGGTGAGCAAAGATGAGCTGGACTGGAGCACCAATGAACTGAGGAACTGTCTCAGAGCCATAGACTGGGACCTGGAGGACCTGAGTGAAACCATCAGTATCTTTTTCTGTCTTTATAAACATAATGCTTACACACACACAGAGAGAACGAGGGAAAGAATGAAAGATGACAGAGTATGCTATATGAGGGCACTTCCATGTAAATGGACCAGGAGTCTTTACAAACGCTGGGAGGAGCTTCTGGAGGAGGGCACTCGGGTCCACACACACACACTGGACACACAAGCCTCTTAACTGCATTTCTACTGGAATGTGTGCAGCTACAGCATGTAAAACAACAGCTTGGAATGTGTGACAGAGTATGCTATATGAGGGCACTTCCAGGTAAATGGACCAATGAGCACCAACGTCAAGTTCATAAGATCACATCGAATGTTATTTGTCACATGTGCTGAGTACAACAGGTGTAGACCGTACCGTGAAATGCTTACTACAAGCCCTTAACTCCATTTCTTAAACTGCATTGTTGGTTAAGAAAATATTTTAAAAAATATATATTTACTAACTAAACAAAAAAAACAACAAAAATTAACACAATAAAATAACAATAATGAGGCTGTATACAGGGGGTACCGGTACCGAGTCAATGTGTGTTGGGTACAGGTTAGTTGAGGTAATTTAATCATGTAGGTAGGGGTAAAGTGACAATTTGTAAAAATTGAACTTTTATTTAACTAGGCAAGTCGGTTAAGAACAAATTCTTATTTACAATGACATACTGTTATGTTCAGCTCATTGTGTCTCCTGTTACTGTCCTCTCTTCCACTGGCTGTTATGTTCAGCTCATAGTGTCTCCTGTTATGTTCAGCTCATAGTGTCTCCTGTTACTGTCCTCTCTTCCACTGGCTGTTATGTTCAGCTCATAGTGTCTCCTGTTACTGTCCTCTCTTCCACTGACTGTTATGTTCAGCTCATAGTGTCTCCTGTTATGTTCAGCTCATAGTGTCTCCTGTTACTGTCCTCTCTTCCACTGACTGTTATGTTCAGCTCATAGTGTCTCCTGTTACTGTCTTCCTTTCCACTGGCTGTTATGTTCAGCTCATAGTGTCTCCTGTTACTGTCCTCTCTTCCACTGGCTGTTATGTTCAGCTCATAGTGTCTCCTGTTACTGTCCTCTCTTCCACTGGCTGTTATGTTCAGCTCATAGTGTCTCCTGTTACTGTCCTCTCTTCCACTGACTGTTATGTTCAGCTCATAGTGTCTCCTGTTATGTTCAGCTCATAGTGTCTCCTGTTACTGTCCTCTCTTCCACTGACTGTTATGTTCAGCTCATAGTGTCTCCTGTTACTGTCCTCTCTTCCACTGGCTGTTATGTTCAGCTCATAGTGTCTCCTGTTACTGTCCTCTCTTCCACTGACTGTTATGTTCAGCTCATAGTGTCTCCTGTTACTGTCCTCTCTTCCACTGACTGTTATGTTCAGTTCATAGTGTCTCCTGTTACTGTCCTCTCTTCCACTGGCTGTTATGTTCAGCTCATAGTGTCTCCTGTTACTGTCCTCTCTTCCACTGACTGTTATGTTCAGCTCATAGTGTCTCCTGTTACTGTCCTCTCTTCCACTGGCTGTTATGTTCAGCTCATAGTGTCTCCTGTTACTGTCCTCTCTTCCACTGACTGTTATGTTCAGCTCATAGTGTCTCCTGTTACTGTCCTCTCTTCCACTGACTGTTATGTTCAGCTCATAGTGTCTCCTGTTACTGTCCTCTCTTCCACTGACTGTTATGTTCAGCTCATAGTGTCTCCTGTTACTGTCCTCTCTTCCACTGACTGTTATGTTCAGCTCATAGTGTCTCCTGTTACTGTCCTCTCTTCCACTGACTGTTATGTTCAGCTCATAGTGTCTCCTGTTACTGTCCTCTCTTCCACTGACTGTTATGTTCAGCTCATAGTGTCTCCTGTTACTGTCCTCTCTTCCACTGGCTGTTATGTTCAGCTCATAGTGTCTCCTGTTACTGTCCTCTCTTCCACTGGCTGTTATGTTCAGCTCATAGTGTCTCCTGTTACTGTCCTCTCTTCCACTGGCTGTTATGTTCAGCTCATAGTGTCTCCTGTTACTGTCCTCTCTTCCACTGACTGTTATGTTCAGCTCATAGTGTCTCCTGTTACTGTCCTCTCTTCCACTGGCTGTTATGTTCAGCTCATAGTGTCTCCTGTTACTGTCCTCTCTTCCACTGGCTGTTATGTTCAGCTCATAGTGTCTCCTGTTACTGTCTTCCTTTCCACTGACTGTTATGTTCAGCTCATAGTGTCTCCTGTTACTGTCCTCTCTTCCACTGGCTGTTATGTTCAGCTCATAGTGTCTCCTGTTACTGTCCTCTCTTCCACTGACTGTTATGTTCAGCTCATAGTGTCTCCTGTTACTGTCTTCCTTTCCACTGGCTGTTATGTTCAGCTCATAGTGTCTCCTGTTACTGTCCTCTCTTCCACTGACTGTTATGTTCAGCTCATAGTGTCTCCTGTTACTGTCCTCTCTTCCACTGGCTGTTATGTTCAGCTCATAGCTGTTTCTTTGTCTTTCTGTTGTCTGGTGGTCAAACCAAGAGTGTTAAAACAGTCTGATTCTGGAGAACCCTTCCCCCTCTCTCTTCCTCCCTCTCCAGTTAATGTCACCTCTCCCAGCTCTTACCAACACCTACCCATGAGCCTCTTCTCTTTCCATTTACTGTAACCAGCATCCTCTTCCACTGAGCACCAACCGACACCGGACGTATATGGACGTTGAAGAGTAGTTGACATTTGGTCAGTCCAGCCTGACCTTCATTTCAACGTCCACAGGCGGACTGGACTGGACCAAATCTGAACCTATTAAAGAATTATGTTTGGATTGTACAGTCAATACAAAATAATAGTGGAGTACAGTAATGAAAAGTAGAGTACTCTACTGTATTGCACTCTACTGTAGTGCACTCTACTGTACTGTATTGTACTGTATTGTACTCTACTGTATTGTACTGTACTGAACTGAACTGAACTCTACTATACTGTACTGAACTCTACTGCATTGTACTTTGCTGTACTGTACTGAACTCTACTGTACTGAACTGAACTCTACTGTACTGAACTGAACTCTACTGTACTGAACTCTACTGTACTGAACTCTACTGTACTGAACTCTACTGTATTGTACTGTACTGAACTCTACTGTATTGTACTGTACTGAACTCTACTGTACTGAACTCTACTGTACTGAACTCTACTGTATTCTACTGTACTGTACTGTACTCTACTGAACTGTACTGAACTCAACTCTACTTTACTGAACTCTACTGTACTGAACTGTACTATACTGTACTGAACTCTACTGCATTGTACTTTACTGTACTGAACTCTACTTTACTGTACTGTATTCTAGTGTACTGTATTGTACTGCACTGAACTCTACTGTATTGTACTGTACTGAACTCTACTGTATTGTACTGTACTGAACTCTACTGTATTGTACTGTAATGAACTCTACTGCATTGTACTTTACTGTACTCTACTGTACTGAACTCTACTTTACTGTACTGTATTCTAGTGTACTGTATTGTACTGCACTGAACTCTACTGTATTGTACTGTACTGAACTCTACTGTATTGTACTGTACTGAACTCTACTGTATTGTACTGTACTGAACTCTACTGTATTGTACTGTACTGAACTCTACTGTATTGTACTGAACTCTACTGTATTGTACTGTACTGAACTCTACTGTATTGTACTGTACTGAACTCTACTGTACCGAACTCTACTTTACTGAACTCTGCTGTATTGTACTGAACTCTACACTGCTTTGGTTTGCTGCGGTGTGATGTCTAAACTTGTGAAACATGAGGAGAATGACATCCATAATTATGCCGTTTCTGTGTAGTATAGGGGACCATGATGTAATTCCGTTACCGTAAATGCGTTACCGTGTGTAAATCCACTTCACTTACTGTAGTTCAATAACCAACTCAAGGTGTGATGTTGTAGCTGACCCCATTCTTTCTGCAGACATCTTTGAATGTTAATTCTGAGCAGGTATTTAAGAGTTTTTGGAAAACGTGGTCGCATAAAAGAGATGTATAGTCTGTCCTTCCTTATAGAAAGAGGGGGAGAGGTGTATAGTCTGTCCTTCCTTATAGAAAGAGGGGGAGAGATGTATAGTCTGTCCTTCCTTATAGAAAGAGGGGGAGAGGTGTATAGTCTGTCCTTCCTTATAGAAAGAGGGGGAGAGGTGTATAGTCTGTCCTTCCTTATAGAAAGAGGGGGAGAGGTGTATAGTCTGTCCTTCCTTATAGAAAGAGGGGGAGAGGTGTATAGTCTGTCCTTCCTTATAGAAAGAGGGGGAGAGATGTATAGTCTGTCCTTCCTTATAGAAAGAGGGGGAGAGATGTATAGTCTGTCCTTCCTTATAGAAAGAGGGGGAGAGGTGTATAGTCTGTCCTTCCTTATAGAAAGAGGGGGAGAGGTGTATAGTCTGTCCTTCCTTATAGAAAGAGGGGGAGAGATGTATAGTCTGTCCTTCCTTATAGAAAGAGGGGGAGAGATGTATAGTCTGTCCTTCCTTATAGAAAGAGGGGGAGAGAATATACAAACACAAACTGGCCCAAAGACCAACTGAGCCCTAGACTATGATATCTGGAGCAGGACAGCTGATATGAATGAGGTGTGTGTGTGTGTGTGTGTGTGTGTGTGTGTGTGTGTAGAGCGTAGGCCTGTGTGTGTGTAGAGCGTAGGCCTCTGTGTGTGTGTGTGTAGAGCGTAGGCCTGTGTGTGTGTAGTTACAGGTGTTCAAAAACAAATCTCTTGAGTCCAAAGGGGGGGCACTGCCCCCCTCCGGGCCTCCCACCCTGCCGTACTCGGCAGAACCACATTCCTAACAGTTCCTGAGGAGAACCCTGAGATCTGTGTGTGTTGAGCCTTGACCCTCTCCCAGGTATCGTTGAGTCCAACCCGGGGAAGTTCCGTCTGGGGGAGAATGAGCTGCAGGAGAGGAGAGACTTTGTGGAGCGAACACGGCAGGCCGTACAGGTAACACGGTGTAACCTGTCTGTCACCGGCAGGTAGCCTAGTGGTTAGAGCGTTGGGCCAGTAACCCAAAGGTTGCTGGATTGAATCCCTGAGCTGACAAGGAAAAAAATCAGTTGTTCTGCCCCTGAGCAAGGCAGTAAACCCACTGTTCCCTGTGTGCCGAAGACGTGGATGTCGATTAAGGCAGCCCCCCGCACTTCTCTGATTCAGGGGGGTTAGGTTAAACGCTAAAGACACATTTCAGTTGTACAACTGACTAGGTATCCCCCTTAACCTACCTCTATAACGGAAAATAAAAGGGGATTTCTGCAGCTACATTTGATTGGATTTAATCTACGGTGTGTAGTCTGTTGTTGTAGCTGCTGTAGCTAACACTGTGTGTTGTTGTAGCTGCTGTAGCTAACACTGTGTGTTGTTGTAGCTACTGTAGCTAACACTGTGTTGTTGTAGCTGCTGTAGCTAACACTGTGTTGTAGCTAACACTGTGTGTTGTAGCTACTGTAGCTAACACTGTGTGTTGTTGTAGCTAACACTGTGTGTTGTTGTAGCTACTGTAGCTAACACTGTGTGTTGTTGTAGCTACTGTAGCTAACACTGTGTGTTGTTGTAGCTACTGTAGCTAACTGTGTGTTGTTGTAGCTAACACTGTGTGTTGTTGTAGCTAACACTGTGTGTTGTTGTAGCTACTGTAGCTAACAAGGTGTGTTGTTGTAGCTAACACTGTGTGTTGTTGTAGCTAACACTGTGTGTTGTTGTAGCTAACACTGTGTGTTGTGTGTAGGAGATGAAGGATCAACTCTCCAGTCCCTCTGTTGTGGCCCAGGCAGAGAAGAAGAACAGACAGGTTGGTTTGCCTGTCTACACACTATTTCTCTCTCTCTCTTCTCTTTCCTCTCTATCTCTTCTCTCTCCTCTCTCTTCTCTCTCCTCTCTATACACACACACCTTTATGTTGATACACATTGACTTATGCAGGCATCTTCTCTGTCTCACACGTTGTAACATCAGCTGGTCTCTGTCTATCTCAGGCTCTGATGGGTGCGTCTGGGCAGGACAGGTCTGATGGTCTGGAGTCTCACCTGGTGTCAACCAACTCCAGATACATCCAGGATCAACAGGAACAGCAGCAGGTAGGATGGAGGGAGGGAAGAGGGTTAGCGTGAAGGTTTCTGTGTCTCCTTGATATTTAAGGAACAAGATGATGGTTTAGGGCTGAGCTGCGGTGTGAACATGAAGCTACGGTTGGGGTTAGGAGGAGGAGGAGGATGATGATGGTGTTCTCCACAGTTGATCATGCAGGACCAGGATGAGCAGTTGGAGCTGGTGACCGGAAGCATCAGAGTACTGAAAGACATGTCAGGACGCATCGGAGATGAACTAGACCAGCAGGCTGTGTGAGTACACACACACACACACACACACACACACACACATTTGGTGTTGAGGGTCAATGGGAGTAATGGGAAGGGAACAGGGGTTGGAACCTCTCCACCTGCTGCCCTTAAGGGACCACACCTCCCTCCCTCTTCCACTGGTTATCCTGACTTAAATAGGGTTGGAACCTCTCCACCTGCTGCCCTTAAGGGACCACACCTCCCTCCCTCTTCCACTGGTTATCCTGACTTAAATAGGGTTGGAACCTCTCCACCTGCTGCCCTTAAGGGACCACACCTCCCTCCCTCTTCCACTGGTTATCCTGACTTAAATAGGGTTGGAACCTCTCCACCTGCTGCCCTTAAGGGACCACACCTCCCTCCCTCTTCCACTGGTTATCCTGACTTAAATAGGGTTGGAACCTCTCCACCTGCTGCCCTTAAGGGACCACACCTCCCTCCCTCTTCCACTGGTTATCCTGACTTAAATAGGGTTGGAACCTCTCCACCTGCTGCCCTTAAGGGACCACACCTCCCTCCCTCTTCCACTGGTTATCCTGACTTAAATAGGGTTGGAACCTCTCCACCTGCTGCCCTTAAGGGACCACACCTCCCTCCCTCTTCCACTGGTTATCCTGACTTAAATAGGGTTGGAACCTCTCCACCTGCTGCCCTTAAGGGACCACACCTCCCTCCCTCTTCCACTGGTTATTCTGACTTAAATAGGGTTGGAACCTCTCCACCTGCTGCCCTTAAGGGACCACACCTCCCTCCCTCTTCCACTGGTTATTCTGACTTAAATAGGGTTGGAACCTCTCCACCTGCTGCCCTTAAGGGACCACACCTCCCTCCCTCTTCCACTGGTTATTCTGACTTAAATAGCCGCCTCATATGTGTATGTGTGTAAAGAAAGGACATACCTAGTCAGTTGTACAACTGAATACATTCAACTGAAATGTGTCTTCCACATTTAACCCCTCTGAATCAGAAAGCCTTTAATCGGCGTCATCGGCCCCACGGACAGCAGTTGTTGTTGAGAGATAATCGCCTTGCTCATGTGCGTGGTTTTAAAGGGTTCAAGGAGCCTCTGTGTGTACTGAACGTTTACATGTGAATTCCATTGTTGTCATGTAATCTCACAGTATACTTCCCATGCTGAGACGTGTGTGTTTGAAGGGTTCAGTGAGTGTGTATTTTACGTGTTCATTGTTTGAGGGATTCTCCTGTATGTTCCAGTATTTTAGGGGTGTTTTAGACGGTTTGTTGTGTGTGTCTCAATGGTCTAAGTGTGTGTGTAAGCAGCAGGTAGCCTAGTGGTTAAGAGCGTTGGGCCGGTAACCAAAAGATCACTGGTTTGAATCCCTGAGCCGACTTGGTGAAAAATCTGTTTGTGCCCTTGAGCAAGGCACTTAACCCTAATTGCTCCTGTAAGTCGCTCTGGATAAGAACGTCTGTTAAATGACTCAAATGTGGTTGCCTAACACCTATTTTGTCCTGTATGTTCCAGTATGCTAGGAGAGTTTGGAGAGGAGATGGACCAGACAGGTTCTAGGATGGACTCTGTCCTCAAGAAGATGGAGAAAGTCTCCCACATGACCAGCAGTGAGTTAACACACACACTCCATCTCTGTCAGTTCTTCTCTCTCACACACATAGACGACAGGTACAACACCAAGTCACCCTCCCTCTCTTTACCTTAATATCACTCTCTCTCTCTCTCTCTCCCTCTCTCTCTTTTCCTCTCTCTCTCCCTCTCTCTCTTTTCCTCTCTCTCTCCCTCTCTCTCTTTTCCTCTCTCTCTCCCTCTCTCTCTTTTCCTCTCTCTCTCCCTCTCTCTCTTTTCCTCTCTCTCTTTTCCTCTCTCTCCCTCTTTCTGTCTTTCTCTCTCTGTCTCTGTCTCTCTCTCTCTCTCTGTTTCTGTCTCTGTCTCTGTCTCTCTCTCTCTGTTTCGGTCTCTCAAGTTTCACATTCAAATTCAAGCTGCTTTATTGACATGAAAAACAATGTGTCTATATTGCCACAATATACACTAATAAAATAATGAATAATAATAATATGGTAGTAAATAATACAAATCATTACTACTACCACCATCATTACTACTACCACCATCACTACTACTACCACCATCACTACTACTACCGCCACCATTACAACTACCGCCATCACTACTACTACCGCCATCACTACTACTACCGCCATCACTACTACTACCGCCACCATTACAACTACCGCCATCACTACTACTACCGCCATCACTACTACTACCGCCATCACTACTACTACCGCCATCACTACTACTACCGCCATCACTACTACTACCGCCATCATTACTACTACCGCCATCACTACTACTACCGCCACCATTACTACTACCACCATCACTACTACTACCGCCACCATTACTGCTACCGCCATCACTACTACTACCGCCATCACTACTACTACCACCATCATTACTACTACCGCCACCATTACTACTACCGCCATCACTACTACTACCACCATCATTACTACTACCACCATCACTACTACTACCGCCATCACTACTACTACCGCCACCATTACAACTACCGCCATCACTACTACTACCGCCATCACTACTACTACCGCCATCACTACTACTACCGCCATCACTACTACTACCACCATCATTACTACTACCACCATCACTACTACTACCGCCATCACTACTACTACCGCCATCACTACTACTACCGCCATCACTAATACTACCACCATCACTACTACTACCACCATCACTACTACTACCACCATCATTACTACTACCACCATCATTACTACTACCGCCATCACTACTACTACCGCCATCACTACTACTACCGCCATCACTAATACTACCACCATCACTACTACTACCGCCATCACTACTACTACCGCCATCACTACTACTACCGCCATCACTACTACTACCGCCATCACTACTACTACCACCATCATTACTACTACCGCCATCACTACTACCACCACCATCATTACTACTACCGCCATCACTACTACTACCGCCATCACTACTACTACCGCCATCACTACTACTACCGCCATCACTACTACTACCACCATCATTACTACTACCGCCATCACTACTACCACCACCATCATTACTACTACCGCCATCACTACTACTACCGCCATCACTACTACCACCACCATCATTACTACTACCGCCATCACTACTACTACCGCCATCACTACTACTACCGCCATCACTACTACTACCACCATCATTACTACTACCGCCATCACTACTACCACCACCATCATTACTACTACCGCCATCACTACTACTACCGCCATCACTACTACCACCACCATCATTACTACTACCGCCACCATTACAACTACCGCCACCATTACTACTACCGCCATCACTACAACTACCGCCATCACTACTACTACCGCCATCACTACAACTACCGCCATCACTACTACTACCGCCATCACTACAACTACCGCCACCATTACAACTACCGCCATCATTACAACTACCGCCATCCTTACTACTACCACCACCATCATTACTACTACCGCCATCACTACTACTACCGCCATCACTAATACTACCGCCATCACTACTACTACCGCCATCACTACTACTACCGCCATCATTACTACTACCACCATCATTACTACTACCGCCATCACTAATACTACCGCCATCACTACTACTACCACCATCATTACTACTACCGCCACCATTACTACTACCGCCATCACTACTACTACCACCATCATTACTACTACCACCATCACTACTACTACCGCCATCACTACTACTACCGCCACCATTACAACTACCGCCATCACTACTACTACCGCCATCACTACTACTACCGCCATCACTACTACTACCGCCATCACTACTACTACCACCATCATTACTACTACCACCATCACTACTACTACCGCCATCACTACTACTACCGCCATCACTAATACTACCGCCATCACTACTACTACCGCCATCACTACTACTACCGCCATCACTACTACTACCGCCATCACTACTACTACCGCCATCACTACTACTACCGCCATCACTAATACTACCACCATCACTACTACTACCACCATCACTACTACTACCACCATCACTACTACTACCGCCATCATTACTACTACCGCCATCATTACTACTACCACCATCATTACTACTACCACCATCACTACTACTACCGCCATCACTAATACTACCGCCATCACTACTACTACCGCCATCACTACTACTACCGCCATCACTACTACTACCGCCATCACTACTACTACCGCCATCACTACTACTACCGCCATCACTAATACTACCACCATCACTACTACTACCACCATCACTACTACTACCACCATCATTACTACTACCACCATCATTACTACTACCGCCATCACTACTACTACCGCCATCACTACTACTACCGCCATCACTAATACTACCACCATCACTACTACTACCGCCATCACTACTACTACCGCCATCACTACTACTACCGCCATCACTACTACTACCGCCATCACTACTACTACCACCATCATTACTACTACCGCCATCACTACTACCACCACCATCATTACTACTACCGCCATCACTACTACTACCGCCATCACTACTACTACCGCCATCACTACTACTACCGCCATCACTACTACTACCACCATCATTACTACTACCGCCATCACTACTACCACCACCATCATTACTACTACCGCCATCACTACTACTACCGCCATCACTACTACCACCACCATCATTACTACTACCGCCATCACTACTACTACCGCCATCACTACTACTACCGCCATCACTACTACTACCACCATCATTACTACTACCACCATCACTACTACCACCACCATCATTACTACTACCGCCATCACTACTACTACCGCCATCACTACTACCACCACCATCATTACTACTACCGCCACCATTACAACTACCGCCACCATTACTACTACCGCCATCACTACAACTACCGCCATCACTACTACTACCGCCATCACTACAACTACCGCCATCACTACTACTACCGCCATCACTACAACTACCGCCACCATTACAACTACCGCCATCATTACAACTACCGCCATCCTTACTACTACCACCACCATCATTACTACTACCGCCATCACTACTACTACCGCCATCACTAATACTACCGCCATCACTACTACTACCGCCATCACTACTACTACCGCCATCATTACTACTACCACCATCATTACTACTACCGCCATCACTAATACTACCGCCATCACTACTACTACCGCCACCATTACTACTACCACCACCATTACTACTACCACCACAATTACTACTACCGCCATCATTACTACTACCACCATCATTACTACTACCGCCACCATTACTACTACCGCCATCACTACAACTACCGCCACCATTACAACTACCGCCATCATTACAACTACCGCCATCATTACTACTACCACCACCATCATTACTACTACCGCCATCACTACTACTACCGCCATCACTAATACTACCGCCATCACTACTACCACCACCATCATTACTACTACTACCGCCATCACTACTACTACCGCCATCACTACAACTACCGCCACCATTACAACTACCGCCATCATTACAACTACCGCCATCATTACAACTACCGCCATCATTACAACTACCGCCATCACTACTACTACCACCCTCACTACAACTACCGCCATCACTACTACTACCGCCATCATTACTACTACCGCCATCATTACTACTACCGCCATCATTACTACTACCGCCATCACTACTACTACCGCCATCATTACAACTACCGCCATCACTACTACTACCGCCATCACTACAACTACCGCCACCATTACAACTACCGCCACCATTACAACTACCGCCATCATTACAACTACCGCCATCATTACAACTACCACCATCACTACTACCACCACCATCATTACTACCACCACCATCATTACTACTACCACCATCATTACTACTACTACCACCACCATCATTACTACTACTACCGCCACCATTACTACTACCGCCATCATTACAACTACCGCCATCATTACAACTACCGCCATCATTACAACTACCACCATCACTACTACCACCACCATCATTACTACTACCACCATCATTACTACCACCACCATCATTACTACTACCACCACCATCATTACTACTACCACCATCATTACTACTACCAGCATTACTACCACCACCATCATTACTACTACCACCACCATCATTACTACTACCACCATCATTACTACTACCGCCACCATTACTACTACCGCCACCATTACTACTACCGCCATCATTACTACTACCGCCATCACTACTACTACCGCCATCACTACTACTACCGCCATCACTACTACTACCGCCATCATTACTACTACCGCCATCACTACTACTACCGCCATCATTACTACTACCGCCATCACTACTACTACCGCCATCACTACTACTACCGCCATCACTACTACTACCGCCATCACTACTACTACCGCCATCACTACTACTACCGCCATCACTACTACTACCGCCACCATTACTACTACCGCCATCATTACTACTACCACCACCATCACTACAACTACCACCATCACTACTACTACCGCCATCACTACTACTACCGCCATCACTACTACTACCGCCATCACTACTACTACCGCCATCACTACTACTACCGCCATCACTACTACTACCGCCACCATTACTACTACCGCCACCATTACTACTACCGCCACCATTACTACTACCGCCACCATTACTACTACCGCCATCACTACTACTACCGCCATCACTACTACTACCGCCACCATTACTACTACCGCCACCATTACTACTACCGCCACCATTACTACTACCGCCACCATTACTACTACCGCCATCATTACTACTACCGCCATCATTACTACTACCACCACCATTACTACTACCACCATCATTACTACCACCACCACCATTACTACTACCACCATCACTACTACTACCACCATCATTACTACTACTACTACCACCATCATTACTACTACTACCACCACCATCATTACTACTACTACCACCACCATCATTACTACTACCACCACCATCATTACTACTACCACCACCATCATTACTACTACTACTACCACCACCATCATTACTACTACTACCGCCATCATTACTACTACTACCGCCACCATTACTACTACCACCACCATTACTACTACCACCATCACTACTACTACCACCATCATTACTACTACCACCACCATCATTACTACTACCACCACCACCATTACTACTACCACCACCATCATTACTACTACTACCACCATCATTACTACTACTACCACCATCACTACTACTACCACCATCACTACTACTACCACCATCATTACTACTACTACCACCATCATCACTACTACTACCGCCACCACTACTACTACCGCCATCACTACTACTACCGCCATCACTACTACTACTGCCATCACTACTACTACCGCCACCATCACTACTACTACTACCGCCACCATCATTACTACTACTACCGCCATCACTACTACTACCGCCATCACTACTACTACCGCCATCACTACTACTACTGCCATCACTACTACTACCGCCATCACTACTACTACCACCACCATTACTACTACCGCCATCATTACTACTACCACCATCACTACTACTACCACCATCACTACTACTACCACCATCACTACTACTACCACCATCACTACTACTACCGCCATCACTACTACTACCGCCATCACTACTACTACCACCCTCACTACTACTACCACCCTCACTACTACTACCGCCATTATCACTACTACTACTACCGCCACCATCATTACTACTATCATCATCATCACTACTACTACCACCATCACTACTACTACCGCCATCACTACTACTACCGCCATCACTACTACTACCGCCATCACTACTACTACCGCCATCACTACTACCACCGCCATCACTACTACTACCGCCATCACTACTACCACCACCATCACTACTACTACTACCGCCATCACTACTACTACCACCATCACTACTACTACCACCATCATTGCTATCATTACCATCACCCCTACTACCATCATCATTACTACTACTACTACCACCATCACTACTACTACCACCATCATTGCTATCATTACCATCACCCCTACTACCATCATCATTACTACTACCGCCATCACTAAACTGCTATCACTTCTACTACTATCTGGAATGATGTTAAGTTACTGTTTACTATGCATATGTTATTATTCAGTGGCCCTCAGGCTATGGCAGGCAAGTACATATTAGCATCTCTAGACTATACACTCGTGATTGTGACGTGTGTGTGTTCTCTCAGGTAGGAGACAGTGGTGTGCCATCGGAGTACTGGTGGTCATCATGGTAGTTGTTCTCATCCTCTTCTTCACCCTCTGAGTATGGACCTCTCTTCACTACACGACTGTACCGCACTCACCCACTCCTTCCTGGGGATGAACCATGAAATGGATGAAGGGATGAATGGAGGCATCGATATAGGAAACAGGGAATCCAATCCAACCCTCGTCTTTCCTTTGTCATAGAATTCAGTCTCTGAATAATCTATCTTTCTAGTACTCATCACTTTGTCCCTGTCTCTCTCTCTCTGGGTATCTGTCTATCCCTGTTTCCCTCCTATTTCCCACCTCTCTCACCACCCATATCAGAGGAGTGAACAGCAGTGAGATGACGGTTACATTATATTATATATTCAGGCAAAGCTAAGATGTCTCGTGTGTGTGTGAATGATGGTACAGACTTGGGAGGAGGGAGGGAGATGTCAATGTTGCCTTATCTATTTTTATACGTCTATGAGATGATCTTCATCCCAAATAGAACCCTATTCCCTACATAGTGCACTACTTAGGACTGGTGAAATCACCTAGATCAGTTGTTAGGTCAACTTCTACCTTGTTCCAAATCATCTGGCCCGTTGGAATAGCTTTATCATAGGAGGTAGAAGTTACCCGTAGACATGTTTTATGTAGTTCCCCCTTATGGATAAAGGATTTGAGGCTAGTGATCTGATCCCAGATCTGTGGAGATGGGAAAGGTCAAGCCTATGGTGATAGCTTTACCATAGTAACAGTTGGAGTTCTGGGTTGCTGGGCAGGAAATTAGCAGCACAAGTTAATTTGAAGCTATTTCGCCCCCTAGCGGACATTTATGGCCATGTCCACATTTCATAATGTGAGATACCACTGACTGATGTGATGGCCCGTTTTCAGAGTTTTTGGGGGAGTGCTGATATAGGATCAGTTTTGCCTCCTACTCTGAGATGCTTGATGAATATGACCCTGAGGTGCATTTTATACTATTGTGTAAATAAATCTAAATGTAATGCTTGACATTGTGGGATGTGGACTTATTTCTCCTTTCTCAAGACACATCTCTCTATGGGAGAGTTTCCTGCCTGGTGTCTTTTGGTTGGCACTGCCACCTTGGTCCCAATGGTACCCGTTTGTGTGGGATGGTTGGTTTAATCTGTTCATTTGCGATTGGTTGTGTATTTAGGGCTCCTGAGTGGCGCAGTGGTCGAAGGTACTGCATTGCAGTGCTGGAGGTGTCACTACAGACCCTGGTTCGAGTTCAGATCTGTATCGTAACCGGCCGTGATTGCGAGTCCCATAGGGCGGCACACAATTGGCCCAGCGTCATCGTAAATAAGAATTTGTTAAATGAATTTACATTGTACTGATTGAATCACTCAAGTATTTTTCCATTCTCTGTGATCAGTTTGAAAGGTTGTAGCTCTGTTCTACTGAAAACTGTCTGTACTGGTTTCCATCTATCACATTCTCCAATGATTTAGGTTTATTAGGAACTCTCTCAGGGTGCATTGACTGGTGCAATAGGCCCTGTTCTAATACCTCCTTCCTTCACCTATTCCTCAAGGAAATCACCACTGATCTAACACGATCTGGTTGGTCAGAGGATGCAGTGGAAAGTAGCCTAAATTCCACCTATCCAACTTTGTCAGATCAGTGATTGTGCACAAACAAGGTTGCATTAGAAGGGTTTGAACAGGGCCTGATTCTTCCAAGTCAAAAAGGAAAAGGTTAGCTAGCATTTATCCACTTCAATGATCAGTGTTTCTCCTGCTATGGAAATGACTAACCATTCAAGAGTTATTGCTAGATGCCTTGTGGGAAGAATGTATTGTGTAAATAGCTTACAAAATGGCCACCTTCCTGCTTTTGTTGGTTTCATTGAATTAGTGACCTCACTCATCTCTTTATTTCAAGTTCTACTGTTGCTATTCATTTGTAACATTCAGTGTAATGTTTTCCAAAGTCTATGAATTCTATTTGCCTCTTAACCCGAACAACATGCGCTGTAGTTGTCGGTCACCCTGTCTATGAATGAACATAGGAGTCATTTCTAATGTTTTGCCGTATCATCAGCCTGAAACATCAAGTAAACACTCCTTTTTTTGTACGATAAATGTTTTGCCGTAT
Source organism: Oncorhynchus mykiss (assembly GCF_057628025.1). Classification (NCBI taxonomy): domain Eukaryota; kingdom Metazoa; phylum Chordata; class Actinopteri; order Salmoniformes; family Salmonidae; genus Oncorhynchus; species Oncorhynchus mykiss. The sequence goes on along the minus strand of NC_143034.1, from coordinate 19,062,900 downwards.
CATCAAGTAAACACTCCTTTTTTTGTACGATAAATGTTTTGCCGTCATTGTAGTTTCTTGATGAAAATGAACTCTTGTTCTTAATAAATCATATGCTTTTAAAGTGTTTGACTCTCAATGCATTTCAGTTCCGAAGGGAAACTATCTCCACTGCTGGTGTAGTTCAGTGAGCCACCTTGGCCGGGATTCAAGCCCATCGGCCCTTTTGAAGGAAATGTTCACAGAGACCACGTTCTCAATTGGAAATTACTTTTAAATATCAAGCGTGCTATTACGCTGATCTGATTGAATGCCAGCCCTTAGACTGGATTCAAACCTATGGGTGGTGTATTTCAGTTGAAGACCTTACACGGGAATGAGCATGACGACCTACCCTCAGCACCAATTTGCATTATTCCAGAATACTTTCCATGCCATAAAGAGAGCTGTCCTGAGTACTGTAGTAGCGCTGGAAAAAATGTGTGTGAAATGTTTGCGTCACGCATACCTGAAACAAATAGCTATAAACACAATGAGACATACGTGAAGCATCCAACAGGCTGCTATGTCTATACATATCAATTTGACATGATATTTCCAAACTTAAGGACAAGTACAACCAGAGATGTGGCTTTGGTACAAGTACAAGACTGAATAGACTGGATTCCTATGGGTGCCAGGAATGTTTGTTATAAATGTGGTATACATGCCTAAGTTGTGACCCCTAACTCAACTTGATATTTCCAAACCATGAAGACGACAGCACAACTCCATAACGTACGACTAAAACACAGTAAAAACCACACGTATTTGTTACAAACCTTTTATTAAGATATTCAGATTGTTTTTCAGAATTTGTCTTTTTTACAGTAGTTAATGTGCAATTATCTTTATTACTGGGTCACAGTTAGGATTTCACAAAGTTATTGGCACTTGGAACACTGGCATGTACATGGGTAGGGATCAGGGTAACACGGCACGGGATAGGGTCGTGGGGAGGAGCATCATCAGTAGTATATCTCTGACAACACTGCATTAGGTTGTATTTTATATTTTTAGTCTGGGTTATTTTTTAAAACAATAACTCATGCTGCAAGTGAACAACTAACAAACTTCAATAGTGCTTCTATGTGTTGTAAGAATGTACAGTTTAATATACTGTATTTATAGTGTGAGAAGAAAGATCTGCAACGGGGAAAGACCGACGGCACCAGAGACAGGAAACCAAATCAAAAAGAGAGGAGTCATTCTCGGTTGCTGTCATATCTCTCTATGTAACTGAGGTAATGACTTTCACAAAGCATCCCACTTCTCCACAGCCAATACCTTGACTCTATTCATTCCATGTCAACATGAGACTTGAGCTATTTTTATTGTTCTGGTCTGTCTGTACCTGAACTGTACAGTAGCCTTAACGTCTCCTGGGTCGTATTCATTAGGGCGCACCGTAGCGAAACGCTTTGCAACAAGGGGGGGGGGGGGAGAAAAAAAACATGAGCGTCTCTTATTAGACAAGTTCATGCAGTCCCTCCCCGTTTTCAGTCCGTAATGAACACGACCCCGGTACTTATGAGGTTAGTAACGGTCTGAGTCTATGACCGACGGCATAGGAGGTAAACTATCTGTGTAGTTGTAAACACACATTAAACAGGACACTATCAGTGAGCTGCCATGCCGTGTGTGTGTGTGTGTGGTTTGTGTATCTCTGGTGCGTCAGGGTCCTTATAAGGAGCGGTAATACTAGTAAATGTATCTCTGGAATAGACGTTTAGAAGATTGCTGTCAGTCAGCAGTTGCAGAGAAAAGCACAGATTGGAGCCAGACCTGGGATCAAATACTTCATCTGGGATTGATTGAGCACGCCTGGCTTAGTGGACCCAATAGAATTGTCCTAAAAACGGCATACACGGCCCATCAGACTCTCCAGGAGGGCTAGCGCTCCAAAGTATTTTAAAGATTTAAAAGACTTGAACCCAGGTCTGATTTTAAATGCAAGGAAACATACAAGGATTGACAGGCCACAATGCAAGCAGAAATGGCCATGTCCCTTACCACTGGTCTAAGGTCAGATCTTTCTTTATCCCCATTATGTTTAGAATTAGGATTGGTAATAGGGTAATCTGGTTCTAGAGCTGTGGTAAAGGGGTTAACGTCGACCTATAGCCTGCCATGCAGAGAGGGCCGGTTGGGAGGAAGGGGAGGGGGGCTACTATAGTAATAGAATGGCTTCCCACCCCCTCTCCTCCCTCTGCAGAGAAGAGATGTACAGTCTGGTCACTAGGACCCAGGGTGTTACATGACCTGACCAGGGGGATAACCTCCCTACGCGTTGGTTGGTTGGGCACCACCCCCCAGAACCTGCCCGGGGGGGGGGGGGGGGTACAGAAACAAATGAACACCAAATAAAAATACAAAATGAAAAGGAATAATAAAAAATACAGAAAGGAAACTACAAAACAATCCTCCTCAAAGAGTTGATTCCCCCCCCTCATCCCCACACCGATTCATTAGTAGACAGCGTAGCAAATCATTTCACAATGAAGAAAAACTACAGCTTCCTATTGGACAAATTCAGGTAGTCCCTCCACGCTTGTCAGTTTTCCACCGTTTGGTGCCTAATGAACACAACCCTGGATCCATCGAAATAGAACGGACTTGGAACCTCTAACCCCCTCAAACTCAACTCTGGACCTCGAAGCCAGTTTCCACTGAATGTTTTCATTGTTCCCCTCTAAAACCAGGGACTGATTTAGACCTGGGACACCAGGTGTGTGCAATTAATCATTAGGTAGAACAGAAAACCATCAGGCTCGGGAACGCGTAGGGTCAGAGTTGAGTACGGCTGCCTAACCCATTATGCCGTCATTGACTTGAATGGGGAGGTCCGTTCTATAGATTCTATTTCTATGCCCGGATCACACTTCTGCCACCAAATACCACTCCACAGACCGTTCTAGAGGGACTAAATAGAGAGCGTGTTGACAAGGTGCCGAGGCTTTGGCTAGCGGTCTCTACTATACCGGACCGTTAGCGCTCACCCAAAGGTGCTTCAGTAAAGATTATTTCACCCTCTCTATTTCCCTTTTATTTGTCTGCGGTGCCGAGTGGAACCAGGTAGCGACAAGAAGCAACCCAGTGAGCACCAGACATTGAAATGGCGTATTGTCAACGTCTTGGGAAGACAGACGGGTAGATACATGGACATGACAAAGACAAGAAGCAATGTATTCCTGTCAGGATATAGGCTATGAATGAGTCGTAACTTGGGGCTGTGTACAGGCTCCAGCAGAGCTTACTTTAGCTATGGGGATCAACGGACTAAATATTTGGTCTCAAACACAATGGGGACTTCATCCCCAAAGCAAATACTGACAGGTCTTTTTGAATGTAGAATGAATGAATACAAGACAAGTCGAGACAGAAAGCAAAGCTCAACCACTGTCTCACTGATGTAACATTACGCTGCCCTCTATCGGTAGGATGATGGTAATGTCAGGCAGCGCAAGAAGTCCCCCCTCCCCCCCTGAGTTGGAGTACCAACACCAGACACCAGGTGGGCGAGCACCTTATGAGCATCACAATCCAGCTATTCTCTTGTGGACAGACAGTTTTCGGCAATAATGTTACTTCTGGGTAACCGAGATCACAATCCAGCCAACATTTCCCTGGCTGGGACAGTTGTCATTCTATACCATTTAGCAGATGCTTTTATCCAAAGCGATTTACAGTCATGCGTGCATACATTTTACGTATGGGTGGTCCCGGGAATTGAACCCACTATCCTGGCGTTGCAAGCGCCATGCTCTAACAACTGAGCTGGATCACATGAGACGAGAGCCAAGCATGGTCAAGTGAAGGCGGAAGCTAATTTAACTTCCAGGGAATTCTGGATTTCAAAGAAATGTACAAGAACATAAAAAACAATGTCTGATGGATATTATAAATGGTTATTCCTAGTAAGGAATTTAAGAGATATAGTCCCTTAGGAGAGACTGACATACCAGCTAGTGGGGCTTCTACAGTCCATCATCCGTCGGTCTGTAAACCAACCAACCCTGTCTCCCTCCCAAAAGTACACAATGCAGTTTCAGTACAGTGTTCCCCCTTCTCGTGTCCAGCATCAAAACTGCCCCCTCCCCTTCATTACAGCACAATGCAAAAATATGTGGATCTCTTTCTCTAGCTATTTTACACTTTCAGAGTTCGACTTCCTCTTAATGACAGAACACTTGGCAAGTTTCTAAAACGTGTTAATGTTTGAATTAGTAATCAGGACCTAAAAAAACACTACATAGTACATAGCTTCTCTTAGCAACACTAGTATTTACACACTAGCGTTGCTAGGAATTAGCTTGCAAAAAAACAGAATAGTCAGCTGGAAGACAGGAGTGAAATAAAATGACATTTCAACTTACTCTGCCGATTGTCTGTAGAGTTGGTCCTTATGCAGGGGGGAAATTAAGCAAGAAACATTTAGTAGAACAGAACTTAAACCCTGTCCAAACGTGGGTCTGTCGTCCCACTTCCTCTCTGCTTACCTCGCGTCAAGATAAAAGTCTGGCACGTGCGCCATACCTGCACAAAAAAGCAAGAGCTTGCGAGGGACTTTTATTTTGAAATGAGGTAAACAGAGAGGAACTGAAGTCCCGGAGGAACTGCATGGGGTCTACAAACAGACCGTTAATTATACGTCCCATTCTATGTTCTTTCTCCATTTCCCCCCTGAATAAAGACCAACCCGACGGACAAAGTTGAAATTGAATTTGACTTCTGGCTTCCGGTGGACTATTCCGGTGTTTTTTCCAAGCTAATTCCTAGCAAGGGTATTGTGTGAATACTAGCGTAGGTAAAAGCAGCTATACAGTACACATTTAAATCTGTAGAAATAAAAACATTGGTAAGTATCAACAGAAAAACAGCAACGTAATAACAACATTTCCTACAAAGCTCTTTTCTAAAATATGGTCTCTAGTATTTTTTAAATGTCATTTCTGGCCCCGCGAAACAACTTCCAGCCGCATTTAGAAATGGTGTGCTTGGCCAGTGTTCCTACAGGATCCCTCACTCACTCGTCCTCCTTCCCCCCGTTCTCCTGTCCCCTCTCTCAGTAGCATTGGACTTGATAAAAGTCATTTAAAAAAAAGACAAACATGGTTGTATCCCAAATAGCATCCTATTCCTTATTTAGTGCAGTACTTTTGACCAGGGTTCATAGGGCTCTGGTCAAAAGTAGTGCAATATTTTTTTAGGGAATAGGGTGCCATTTGGAACGTAGACTTGATTTCCAGGCTAGGAGGCCAGGGGTGTCTGTGGTAACGTCCCAAAATGGCACCCTATTCCCAATATAGTGCACTACTTTTGGTCAGAGTCCTATGGGATGCCATATGGGCCCTAGTCAAAAGTAGTACAGGAAATAGGGTATTGATTTCAGCTCTGCTATAATGAAACAGTCTGGATTTCCAGGCTGTCTGCCTGACGACTCACTACATACTTCAGTCAGGCAGCCAGCGTTGAAGTCGGTTGTGGTGACATCACAATGAGGGGTGTTGTGCAAAACAAAAGTCATTACCGATTGGAGCATCTCGAACCAATCAGAGTAAGCCAATGACACATTTTGAAAACGCAGCTTTACCCACGTGTGTTCTGGCTCTGGCCCAACCCATCGCTTTCTGGGACCAATCACAACTGTTTGAATGTGTTTGCGTTCTAGAAATCGTCAGATCCATGTTGTAGCGTTTGGCCGGAGCAAGGAGCCTGGGTAGGCAGGAAAAGGCTACGTCACCCCGCCCCTTACATTAAGAAACAACTAAATATTTATCTTTGTTGCAAAAAGGCCATGGGACGAGGATCTTCTCCCTCTCAGTTGTCTTGACTGCAGTTAAGTACCAGAGGCCTGCCACAATGCCTCTTACATCCTCAGACTCTAAACAAGCAGGAAGAAAGAGTAGCACCACACCCCCCTCCCCTCCATCCATAAGAGTTAGGGTAACAACCATGTATCTAGGAACGTATAGAATAGCGCCCCCCCCCCCCTCCATCCGTAAGAGTTAGGGTAACAACCATGTATCTAGGAACGTATAGAATAGCACCACTGTCTCTCTCCCTTCCTCCCAACTCCCTCCCATCTTCCCGCTCAAGTCTAGGGATTTCACATAAAAATAAAGTCAGTCAACTTGGAATAACAACAATCTTATTAGTATAAACATCTAAAATGGACTGTGTCTCACTGTATTAATATTTAGATAGAGAGACCACCGACAGGGAAATGTATACCACCATCTTCAACATCATCCTAGTCTTAGTCATCACTGCACTTTTATAAAACAGACCCATTGTCAGCCTGCAGTCTCCTGAAGGGAATGGACGCCTGGTTGGTTGGTTAGACACATGCATTGCCCGATGCAGAGACATATATACAGTACCAGTCAAAAGTTTGGACACACCTACTCATTCAAGAGTTTCCTTCAAGATTGTTGGAAAAAGCATTCCAGGTGAAGCTGGTTGAGCGAATGCCAAGAGTGTGCCTAACTGTCATCAAGGCAAAGGGTGGCTATTTGAAGAATCTCAAATATATATTTGATTTGTTTAACACTTTTTTTGGTTACTACATGATTCCATATGTGTTATTTCATAGTTCTGATGTCTTCACTATTATTCTACAAATAAGGAAAAGCCCTGGAATGAGGGCTTTTTGACTGGTACTGTATATACACACACACGCACACAGACTGTCACACCAGCACACAGGCAAAAAAGGACACACCTGGACCGACACACACACCAAGTCATCCTATCAGGCAGTCCCATCTGTGGTTTAGACAGTTACCACACCAAACAGCCCCCTTCCTCCTGCCAAACAAACATTCACTCTTACACACCAGTCATTCACATACACAACACGGCCGCCATTTTCAGACATTTAGCTTGCATCCTAAACGGCACCCTATTCCCTACATTGGCTCTGTTCCAAATGAAGTAGTGCACTTAGACCTGGGTCATAAAGTGGAGGCTGAATTGAATCAGAATAAAGTGAAGCTGAATGAGATCAGGACTCTGAATGGGATTTAATGGTTTGTTTAGTGAACAGTTTGATGCTGTCCCCTCCCTCCCAGCCAGTGTTTCATCTATATTCATTTAGCAGCGGTGGCCCACCACTCCTACATTATTGCCACAGAGGCAAAATATATATTTTTTTAAATATATATATATTTTTATATATATATTCCTGCAAGACGTGCTTTTAAATGGACAGTTGTTGGCTCAATGACTGGAAGTCTATGGGAACAGCTAGCATGTCATTGTGCTAATGCTAGTAGCAATGCTGGGTGTGTGTCTATAGGCTTCCTTCCTCTCCAGACTGTAGTACTGTAGGTCTCTCCTACTGAGTCAGACACAAACAAACAGTCTCCTCTCATTCTCTACCACCGCACATACCACACACACACACACACTACTGGCAGAGCCGCGTACCCAAACCACCCACACACACCAACAGGACATGCGCATTCGCCACTCCAAAACCCAGACACACACACGTATGCAACACATAGAACCAGACGCAGACTCACTCACCCTGGCACAGACATGCGCATTCCACACACGCGCACACACACACACACACACACACACACTCTCTCTGTCTTCCAGTCAAAGGCGTTAGCGTGAAGAGCTAGAACTTAACACGCATGACTCCATATATGGCAGCAGAGAGAAATGGGGAAAAACTGCACACACCAGCACGCATGCATGCCTTTATACAGAGCCAACCAAGCATCCCATCCTCCCTCCCTCTCTCTCTCTCTCTCTCTCCTCCTCCCTCCCGCTCTCTCTCTCCCTCTCCTCCCTCCCAGAGACAGACTGTCCTCTCTCTCCCTCTCCCCCCTCCCTCTCCTCCCTCCCAGAGACAGACTGTCCTCCTCTCTCCTCCCTCCCTCTCCTCCTCCCTCCCAGAGACAGACTGTCCTCTCTCCTCCCTCCCTCCCTCTCCCCCCTCCCTCCCTCCCAGAGACAGACTGTCCTCCTCTCAGAGACAGACTGTCCTCCTCTCAGAGACAGATTGTCCTCCTCTCCTCTCAGAGACAGACTGTCCTCCTCTCCTCTCAGAGACAGACTGTCCTCCTCTCCTCTCAGAGACAGACTGTCCTCCTCTCCTCTCAGAGACAGACTGTCCTCCTCTCCTCTCAGAGACAGACTGTCCTCCTCTCCTCTCAGAGACAGACTGTCCTCCTCTCCTCTCAGAGACAGACTGTCCTCCTCTCCTCTCAGAGACAGACTGTCCTCCTCTCCTCTCAGAGACAGACTGTCCTCCTCTCCTCTCAGAGACAGACTGTCCTCCTCTCCTCTCAGAGACAGACTGTCCTCCTCTCTGTCTCTGTCCTGTCAGCCACTCACTATTTTTCCCTTTAAGGCAGCGCTTGACAAATGCATTAAAAAAAAAGTGCAAATTTCTCATCCTACTCACTTCTCTCTTTCTCTCTGTCAGTGATAGAACTTGGTGAAGTCCCCAAGGATCATACCATGTGGTTAACAAAAGGAGGGGTGGGCTCCAGACCTCCCCACCACCCACCCGTCCAGGCCAAATGGAAGCTCTAGTAGTGCCTGCCCGTTACACTTTTAAAACCTGGGCTCTTCTTTGACAGTTAGCCTTTTTATAGAAACACTCTAAAACCTCAATATATATATATATAAAATTAAAATAAACTACAAACGTAAACAACATATGGCCCGTTTTAAAAGCCAGGCCTAAAAGCAGACACTTAGATAACTCTGATCTAAAAAACAACAACGGTAGTTTCCAGATATAAAAACAACTCCAAGGCTTTCTTTTGGTTGGCTGGTTGAAAGGGGGAGTTACGATGACAATGTTAAGCCTATATTTTACCCAGGTTTATTTTATAGTTGTTTGTTCTACACTCGGTCTGTTTAGGTTCACAGTCAGAGTGTGGGGGAAGTGTTACGATTGATTAACCCTCAACTCCAAAGCAGTGTGTATGTGTGTGTTTTAGTGTGCGTGTGTGTTTTAGTGTGCGTGTGTGTTTTAGTGTGCGTGTGTGTTTTAGTGTGCGTGTGTGTTTTAGTGTGCGTGTGTGTGTGTGTGTGTGTGTGTGAATATTTTAGTGTGTGTTTCTACCCCAAACACACAGCAGATCACCACAGTAACAGTGCAGTGACAACAGACCAAGCCTGACAATCACAACGGAGCCCCCCGTCGGCACCGACACCAACTGCATTACAAGGTGCCAGTCTGTTTCTACTCCCTTGTCAACTCCTTATGGAATTGTTACGCAACGAGTTACAAGGTGGCGGCAAGATCCTACAAACAGACCTGGGACCAGGCTATCACTAACAACTGTGTCTATAGCACTAGCCTGTCTATGCTCACTTCTGCTCAGAGTACAAACCCCTTGATCTAGGATCAGCTTGCCCTCCCCAAACCTTGACAACTAGCGGGAAAAGGCAAACATGACCATAGATCAGCGTTTAGGGGCAACGGGTCCTTCCTCTTTGACACGCCATGATTCTACTGTATGATGGGATACTGGCGGTGGTGTCATTGGCTCCCTACTGGTACTGTGATAGATGGGAACTGCCACAGTCATCTTTCATCCAATCACTGATGAGCTGTAGCTAGAATGACAGTTGGTCGTTATTCATGGCTTGTCAAGGTCCATCTCCTCTCTGTAGTTTCTCACAAGGTGTGTTCAACAGAGCTTTACAGTGATGTTTATAGGCTGGCAGTGTGCTGCGGCTGGATCAGTCTGGGTGCACCGGTGTGTGTGTGTGTGTGTGTGTGTGTGAGAGAGATGCAGCATCACACACACACCAGAGAGATGGATGAATGAGTCAGCCAAGCGTGTGTGAGCACACTCCGTCTGGGTTCTCACTCTCTGCCGCATGTGACAACACACACTTCTGTCACCATCCACACACTGACACGCAAAGTGTGTGTGTGTGTCGTATTACTTTAATTGGCACCATTGTATCCACCCAGGATGTATAGGGATTAGTCCTCTAGGGTACTTTAATCTGTGTGTGTGTGTGTGTGTCATGAATGCCTCTTAGCAGGATACACCAACCCTCCCTCAGTCCATAACGAAACCAAATACAGAATGGGTCCACCCTGTGTACACTACACAGTACACACATCTAACATAATGCCTCTACACTCTAGCCCCTACACCCTAGCCCACAGCTTCAAGCTTGGTCAAATGGAGACGATTCTAGTATTTGGATAAGACTTGTATTATAGTATTATAGTGCAAGACAAGTACATTATTCAGTTATTACTTGCTTAATAGTGAGAGACAACAAATGTCACTTTCCTTCGAAATGTGAATATGGGCGTGAGCTGACATGATTTTAAACGGTCCCTTACTCCTCCCTCTCTCTCTCTCTCTACACAGAATTCAGTAGACGTATAGGAAATCATACTGCATCATCAACATGGATACCAGATCAGAGCATCTTCTTCCTCATCCAGTCACCAACTGTTCAACCATCTTTCAGTAACACATCTCCTCTGCTTTTCAGGGAGTCTTGGCAACAAGTCAAATGTCTACACGCAGAGAGAAAAACAACTATGAGAAGAGAGTCACAAATGAAAAGTGAAAAAAGTAGGAATGAAAACTGCCCTCTAAATTGTCACTTTCAGGGTCAAGGGGGGTGGGGGGGAGGGTTAGGGGGGGGGTCCAAAAGTCCTGCCAATATACAGAATACATACACCTATTTCAACCATTAAGCCTTTACGTACCCCCCCACAAATATCAACCCCCTCCACATAAAATAGCCTTCAGTAGGACTTCCAGAGTCTCTATATAAACTGATGAATACAATCTAATCAATCCATTACAATCTACTGTCCACAGACAATACATACAGGTGACTGGACATCGCTTCACGACCGATACATTCATTATCAAAACAGTGTTATTAGACCCCCCCCCCCCCCCTCCCATTACTACCCCATTCAACCCCGACCCCCATCCAACCCAAAAGCCCCCCCCCCCTCCCATTACTACCCCATTCAACCCCGACCCCATCCAACCCAAAAGGCCCCCCCTCCTAGGGAATGTGTTTCAGCGATATGGAAAGGAGAAAGGACCTTCGCCAACCAGAAAACAAACATTAAAACAAACATTAAAACAAGAAAAGATTCTACAATCGGGATCAGGGAATATTTCTAGGTTAACCCCCCCTTACATGACAAACCTCCCCAGTCTTTCTTTCTACACCTCTATCCCTCCATCTCTCTCCCGCCCAAAAGGGGGCAGACACTATGTACATGGGTCTGGGACGGCGAGAGAGAGAGAGAACAAGGGATGTAACAGATGGATATAATAAATGAAATTCCAAGTATTGAGGGAAGAGGTTAAGATATGGAAAGGTGACATTAAAAAACAAACTAAAACTGGGGGAGGAAGTATCGCCGAGAGCAATGATCAAAGACCATCGACCAATAAGATCACTCACTTTAAAACAAAGTGCTGCCGTCTCCGCCCACAACGCCTTGTAACCCCTCCCCCGAAGAAGGTCCCGCATCGCTATTGGCTGCCGCCGCCTCTTCTGCCAGGGAGTTGGGGTCGAACCCATGCTCCGCCCCCAGGGCGTCAGCCTCCATCTTGATGGCGTCTGATTGGAGGAAAGCGGAGTAGGCGTCACCCTCGGCCATGAGGAGCTTGAGCTTCGGGATCCAGGACTTCCTGACGACCCGGCGGGCATTAGTGCACATGTCAGCCGCGATGGCGTTCATCTCGCTCTCCTTGAAGCTCGGCGCAAAGTTCTGGCAGTAAACTGTTGAGGGGAGAGAGACAGTTAGGTGCTGCGGACAACATATGGAATGATGTGAAGAAACGCAGGTATATGACTACAACACGGTGCAGCACTGAGTGTGTGAGCCTTGTCCAGTGTGTGTGAAAGCAAAGCTGTGCACTGGAGTGTGTGACACTCACACTTGACGGCGTGCAGTACTCTGCTGTCCAGGGGCTTGCGGCTGGGGTCGTTGGTAGAAGAGCGGATCCCCGTCCCACAGCTGTTCGCTAGAGTACTCCTGAGAGGGGAAATATACACACAGCATCATTTACTGTATGTCTTCACAAACAAATATGGTTTCCAACGATCAAACAAACACACACCCTCCCCTCACCTGTCGAAGAAAGAGGCCAGCAGCCTCCTCAGTAGGACCTTGTGCCGCGTGCCGGCGCTGACGTGACAGTTCATGAGTTGGGCGCGGGAGATGAACACGGAGGTACCCGTCACCAGCTCCAGCCTCTCTGCAGGGTCCCCCTCCTCGTACAGCCGTGGGTGGCACCGGTTACCTACACCAACCAATCAATCCATTCAAATGTATTAAAGCCTTTTTCACATCAGCTGCAGGTGGCACCGGTTGTCAATCAATTCATCAAATCAATCAATACAATAAGGGTTTTTACAGTAACAGTAGCCTGGTCTAAACGCAGGTGGCAGCCAGCAATTGCCTATGAATAAATTAATGACTGAACTCAGAATGTCAACGTGTCTAGAGTTGCCTAAGACTATAATATTACAAACTAAATGAAGTCTGTGTGTGTACCTATCTGGGTGATGAGTTCGGCAGGTAGCGAAGCCAGATCCTGGCGTAGCCTCACCCCCCTGCCGCCCCGGGTCTCGGCCGTGAGGTGCTCCGGTAGGGACTCCACACGCTCGCCCGCTACTGGGGTGGTACAGAGGGGGCACACATTACACATGAATACACACAGCAACATCAAACACGCGGCTACATTAACACACCTATACACTGAACAAAAATAGAAAACGCAACATGTAAAGTGTTGGTCCCATGTTTCATGAGCTGAAATAAAAGATCACAGAAATTTTCCATAAACAAATTTCGTTTTATAAAATTATTTATATCCTTGTTAGTGAGCCTTTCTCCTTTGCCAAGATAACGGTCAGGTGGATGAATTGTGGCATATCAAGAAGCTGATTAAACAGCATCAGTACACAGTTGCACCTTGTGCTGGGGACAATAAAAGTCCACTAAAATGTGCAGTTGTGTCACACAACACAATGCCATAGATGTTTCAAGTTTTTAGGGAGCATGCAATTGGCATGCTGACTGCAGGAATGTCCACCAGAGCTGTTGCCAAAGACTTTAATGTTAATTTATCTAAGCCGCTTCCAACATCGTATTAGAGAATTTGCCAGTATGTCCAACCGACCTCACAACCGCCGACGTTGTGTGGGCGAGCGGTTTGCTGATGTCAACATTGTGAACAGAGTGCCCTATGGTTCTGGTCGGGTTATGGTATCGGCAGGCATAAGCTACAGACACAAAAATACCGCGACGAGATCCTGAGACCCATTGAGAGGCCCATTTAATTTTAGGTTTCTGTGACCAACAGATGCATATCTGTATTCCTAGTCATGTGAAATTCATAGAATAGGAGTTCATTTATTTACTTCAAATGGTCTGATTTTCAAGCCTCATTGACCCTGCTTTGTAGTATATATACAGTTGAAGTCAGAAGTTTACATACACTTAGGTTGGAGTCATTAAAACTTGCTTTCAACCAGTCCAGAAATGTCTTGTTAACAAACTATAGATTTAACAAGTCGGTTAGGACATCTACTTTGTGCATGACACGTAATTTTTCCAACAATTGTTTACAGACAGATTATTTCACTGCATCACAATTCCAGTGGGTCAGAAGTTTACATACACTACGTTGACTGTGCCTTCAAACAGCTTGGAAAATTCCAGAAAATGATGTCATGGATTTAGAAGTTCCTGATAGGCTAATTGACATAATTTGCATCAATTGGAGGTGTACCTGTGGATGTATTTCAAGGCCTACCTTCAAACTCAGTGCCTCTTTGCTTGACATCATGGGAAAATCAAAGGAATTCAGCCAAAACCTGAGAATTGTTTTTGTAAATCTCCACAAGTCTGTTTCATCCTTGGGAGCAATTTCCAAACACCTGAATGTACCACATTCATCTGTCCAAACAATAGTACACAAGTATAAACACCATGGGACTACACAGCCGTCATACCGCTCAGGAAGGAGACGCGTTCTGTCTCCTAGAGATGAACGTACTTTGGTGCGAAAAGTGCAAATCAATCCCAGAACAGCAGCAAAGGACCTTGTGAAGATGCTGGAGGAAACAGGTACAAACGTATCTATATCCACAGTAAAACAAGTCCAATATCGACATAACCTGAAAGGCCGCTCAGCAAGGAAGAAGCCACTACTCCAAAACCGCCATTAAAAAAAGCCAGACTACGGTTTGCAACTGCACATGGGGACAAAGATCATACTTTTTGGAGAAATGTCCTCTGGTCTGATGAAACAAAAATAGAACTGTTTGGCCATAATGACCGTCGTTATGTTTGGAGGAAAAAGGGGGAGGCTTGCAAGCCGAAGAACACCATCCCAACCGTGAAGCACGGGGGTGGCAGCATCATGTTGTGGGGGTGCTTTGCTGCAGGAGGGACTGGTGCACTTCACAAAATAAATGGCATCATGAGGCAGGATAATTATGTGGATATATTGAAGCAACATCTTAAGACATCAGTCTGGAAGTTAAAGCTTGGTCGCAAATGGGTCTTCCCATTTGTACAATGACCCCAAGCATACTTCCAAAGTTGTTGCAAAATGGCTTAAGTACATCAAAGTCAAGGTATTGGAGTGGCCATCACGAAGCCCTGACCTCAATCCTATAGAAAATGTGTGGGCAGAACTGAAAAAGCGTGTGCGAGCAAGGAGGCCGAGAAACCTGACTCCGTTACACCAGCTCTGTCAGGAGGAATTGGCCAAAATTCACCCAACTTATTGTGGGAAGCTTGTGGAAGGCTAACCGAAACATTTGACCCAAGTTAAACAATTTAAAGGCAATGCTACCAAATACTAATTGAGTGTATGTAAACTTCTGACCCACTGGGAATGTGATGAAAGAAAATCTGAAATAAATCACTCTCTCTACTATTATTCTGACATGTCACATTCTTAAAATGAAGTGGTGATCCTAACTGATGTAAAACAGGGAATTTTTACTAGGATTAAATGTATTTGGCTAAGGTGTATGTAAACTTCTGACTTAAACTGTATATATACATCTTTCTGCTCTTTCAAAGACCTGAAGTTCCGATGAAGATAACAGATATAATCTAGAACTATCTTGTTGCCATTATTTAACCAGGAAAGTCATCAAGAACACATTCTGTATTTAATTTCTGTCATTCCTTCACTATGACAAATAACCTATAGATAGTTATATATATATATCTATATCTTCTTTGCTTTCTCACATGAACTGTAACTCAGCCAAATCTTTGAAATTATTGCATGCTGCGTTTAGATTTTTGCTCAGTGTACAAAACATTAGGAACACCTGCTCTTTCCACGACAGACTGACCAGGTGAATCCAGGTGAAAGCTGTGATCCCTTATCGAGGTCACCTGTTAAATCCACTTCAATCAGTGTAGATGAAGTGGAGGAGTGTGTGCCATTCTGAGGGTGAATGGGCAAGACAAAAGATTGAAGTGCTTTTGAACGGGGTATGGTAGTAGAGGGGGTGCAACTCAGTGTTAGGAAGGTGTTCTTAATGTTTCGTACACTCAGCGTACAACTGGCTATAATGACATGCAGGTCTAGCTAACACTATCCTGCAACGGAGTGGGACAGAGGAGGAGAGGATACATGTCAAGACAGATACTCACACTTAAATATGCATCTATTAATATTCACATACCGACAACTAGCATTAATGTACAGACATAAGCAAAGGCACACACAAACAGAACATACAGCAGATAGCATCAGAGAGTGATGCTAATTCCCCATCCTCTTCCAAACCACGATTACAATCAGCTGCCTACTTGTTCCCGCTAATCTCGTCTCTTCCCTCATCTATCAGTCTATTGTTCTGACCTGAAGCACTCTTGCTCCCTCCCCCCTCGAGCTGGGAATTGCCAGGGACCTCACCATACAATATTATCACGCTACTTAGGTACCAATATGACACGTATTGCGGTTCTCACAAATCTACATGTATTGCGATTTTATACGGAGGTTTTATTGTGAATTGATGTTCAAAATATATTGCTCACCATATGTCTGCTGCAGAGAGACAAGAGAGACCCATGAGAAAACCAGTTTTCATCAGCCATGGAAATAAAAGTGCTCTAAACACATTGGCTCACTATTTAAAACAGGAGATGGAGGCCAAGCTATGGAATGAAAAATAACAGTTTTGGTGCAGGTTCAGCCGGCTAACGTTACCTAGCTAATTATTAGTATATATTCACTACCGTTCAAAAGTGTGGGGTCACTTAGAAATGTCCTGGTTTTTGAAAGAAAAGCACATTTTTTGTCCATTAAAATAACATCAAATTGATCAGAAATTCAGTGTAGATGTTGTTAATGTTGTAAATGATTATTGTAGCTGGAAACGTCTGATTTTTTATGGAATATCTACATAGGAGTACAGAGGCCCATTATCAGCAACCATCACTCCTGTGTTCCAGGTAATACAAGTTTATCATTTTAAAAGGCTAATTAATAATCACAAAATGGTTTTCTAATGATGTTGGCACAGATGAAAACTGTGATCCTGATTAAAGATGCAATAAAACTGGCCTTTAGACTAGTTGAGTATCTGGAGCATCAGCATTTGTGGGTTCAATTACAGGCTCAACATGGCCAGAAACTTGTCAGTCTATTCTTGTTCGGAGAAATGAAAGCTATTCCATGCAAGAAATTGCCAAGAAACTGAAGATCTCGTACAACACTGTGTACTACTCCGTTCACAGAACAGCGCAAACTGGCTCTAACCAGAATAGGAAGAGTCGGCGCCTCGTCACTGTTGACGTTGAGACGGCTGTTTTGGGGGTACTATTTAATGAAGCTGCCAGTTGAGGACTTGCTGCCAGTTGAGGACTTCTAATGATCAATTAGCCTTTTAAAATTATAAACTTGGATTAGCTAACACAACCAGCCATTGGAACACAGGAGTAATGGTTGCTGATAATGGGCCTCTGTGCGCCTATGTAGATATTCCATAAAAAAATCAGCCGTTTCCAGCTACAATAGTCTTATACAACATTAACAATGTCGACACTGCATTTCTGATTCATTTGATGTTATTTTAATGGACATTTTTTTGTTGCTTTTCTTTAAAAAACAACGACATTTCTAAGTGACCCCAAACTTTTGAACGGTAGTGTGTGTATATACATATATATTTAAAATAAATCAATACTTGGGAGTCAAATATTGGTATAATAATCAGCCCAAAATAATATTGCGATATTTAACTTAATCCACCCCCCCCCCCCCCCCCCATAACTACGCACCTCCAGATTCCTACCTCAAACCAACTCTCTCTCACCTGTGGCGCCCACATTGAGCATACTGTACATTGTGTACATGTTACAGATCTGCCTGTACTGCTCTTCAGCGCTGTCATCGGTCACTTCCTCTTCCTCCTCGTCATCGTGGTAACTAAGGGGCGAGTCGCTGGTGTACATGCTCAGCGTCCCCGGACTCGTTCCGTCCGGCGTCCCGACGCTGCTGCTGTTATGGTTACTGTTGTTGTTGTTATGGTTACTGTGGTTAACAACATTTCTGCCCGTTGCATCTTGGGAGTTGCAGTTGTTTGAGGAGGCGGAGGAGGAAGAGTAGCGGGCGGCTTTCCTGGACCCCCCTCCTCCTCCCGACCCCCCTCCCCCGTCACCGCGGTTGCCCCCCTCCCACAGGCGCTTGGCGACAGGGCTGCACACCACCGAGTAGGAAGTGGCCTCCTGCTGAGAACGAGAGAGAAGATATTAGCTACATAACATCTATTTAGTGTGTTGTCATCCGTTCATCATGTGAGGGGGCTGCCAAACTCATGTGTATTTATGCTTGAGCATTGAATGTTTGTGTATTTCCTTGTATGGCACAGGAGACAGAGGTTCACAGCTTGCACCTTTGACCAGAGGGGCATACTACCAAGCAGGATTAATGAGTTAGCTAGCTAACTTTTATTCAAAAAACAGAAATAACTTTAGAATTTCTGGTTCACTAAGAAAGCTAAACTTGCTGAGACAATTATACCATGTCCACTTCAAGCTTATCTTTCAAAAACATACATTTTAGAATATTAAGGCAAGTTAGCCACCTAACTCATTTATCCTGTTTTGAAGTACACCCCTCTGCTCTATGAAAGACCTGACGTGCCACTGAAGACTGCATCCCCTCCCAGATAAGATATATAATCTAGAACACACTATTGTTTTACCTTTCTTTAACCAGGATAGTAATTGAGAACATTTAATGTCTATTCCATTCCTCCACTATGATAAATAACCTATATATTTTTTTCCAACTCACCTGCTGTGGTGTGGGTTGTGGCGTAGTCCCGCTCTGCTCCGTCTTCACCCTCGACACCAGGGGGAGGGGTGTCAGGCAGGAGGCGGGCCTACATGCTGCCGTGGAAACCACCCCAGCCCCTCCCCCTGTGGTTTGAGTGACAGGGCTCTGGGGCTCGGAGGGCGGAGTCTCTTCTGCATGAAGACCCTGGGAGTCACAGCTAGGGGAGGAGACCTGGCGGAATAATATGCAAATGAAGAGGTAAATAAATCTGAGAACAATATGTAAAATATTTAAGACTATGTAAAGTGGGAACTGGAAATCTTTGACAAGGAGAACCTTGGTTAGCCTAATGCAGGGGTAGGCAACTAGATTTAACCGCGGGCCAAGTTGTGTTGGAGCGAATAGTCGGGGGGCCGGAAAATAATTATAATAATTTGTACACTGCAAATTGACCACAACAAAAATAGATTATTTAAAAATAGCAATAATATCCTACCTTGACTACATTGAGACATGATCACGTCTTTTTTGTGTGAAGGAATACTTGGTAACAGATTTCCTAAAATAAACTATGTTTAGCTGAATTCCTGGCGATTTTACAGTTTATTTTTTATACCAAAAACTAAAATAATAAATAAATATTTACTATATACTTGGGGGGTGGCAAAAGAAAACACCTGTTGCCGACCCCTGGCCTAATGAAACAATCCACTTGTGCTGTCAGTTGCAGGCCAATTATCTCCCAACATCATAGGAGTTGGCAAGAAAGCACAAACAGGTTGCTATGGTTACACTAGATACCTTAAGGAAGAACTCTGTGCCCTTCTCCATGATCTGCTGGATCTGCAGGAAGCCTGCGGTGTACATGAGGAGGAACTGGTCCCCTACGTTCATGCTGAGGCGGCCTGTGTAGCAGAAGGCCAGGATCTGCTGGAAGCTCTGGGGCTGGACGGCCGGGGGGAGCTCCACCACACTGCTCTTCCCTCCAGCGTTGAACAGGTCCCGGAAGTAGGAGCTACTGGCCGCCAGGACCGCCCGGTGCGCCTGGGGAGGGACGGGGAGAGGAAGTAGTGAATAAATATACAGCACACAGGCTTCTTCCTAAACAAACTTGAGGTACAACCAGAGAATATTTCACCAGGTTTCTTTCACCTAATCAAAATATAGAACTGTTGATTCAGTCATTATCAGATCAATCTAGCCTAACAGTTAACTGTGTTTTGGATCAGCCGTCGTCCTAACTTGAAGGCTTGTCAGTGAGGTAAATAACAGTTAGATTGGTTCAGTTTACTCCAAAAAACAACATTGATGTTTATCAACTCCCACCTTGAAGGCGTGTCCCTTGACAACCACGGAGACGTCGCAGTAGAGCCCCTGGAGACGCTGCTCATTGAGACACTCCAACACGTTGTTGCCAAAGTTAGGGATCGCCATCTGTAGCGTCTGAGCCATAACGCTCTAGCCCAGCACCACCGGGTCTATAACAAGGAGAGAAATTTTATATTAGGTCTTGTCTATGTCATGGGTATGTCATGACTACGTCATGACTATGTCATGTAGGCTACAAAGTTAGGGGCCGTCATCTGTTGCATCTGAGCCATAACGCTCTAGCCCAGCACCACAGGGTCCAATAGCAGGGAGAGAAATGTCATGTACGGTATATGTTATGGATCACTTCCTGTTTGTTGTTGTTTACTGGAGAGACTGGGATTGAAATAAGGAAAATGATGGGAGGGAGGGGGATAGACGGATGACTAATGCACCTTTAATAAAGAGCGCTAGAAAGAAAGCTCATTTTTTTTAAATAGCCAATTAAAGTTTGTCTCATTCATTTAAAAGAAACATTTTCCAATTCTGCAGTGGGTAACTAGCTTTAGTCCTACTTGGTTGTTTTGTTTTTGAACGAGACAAGAGAAAAAGACA
This sequence comes from Oncorhynchus mykiss, assembly GCF_057628025.1. NCBI lineage: Eukaryota > Metazoa > Chordata > Actinopteri > Salmoniformes > Salmonidae > Oncorhynchus > Oncorhynchus mykiss. Next base: position 19,042,666 of record NC_143034.1, on the reverse strand, counting down.
GCAGAACTCCATTTCATAATAATTCAGTTCTGTTTGGTTTGTTGCCATCCAGCCTTGATGTGTCAGATCACAAGTAGAAAGAATGGCTGTCAAACTTGCCTCTCCACAAAGAACCCTTAAAAGTGTTCCATCCTTTTTGGAGACTTTGCATTGAAGAAGACTGCCACAACTTTAACTGACTGGCGGCACATAAGACACCACGATAGCTTTTAATTTAGATTATTTTTAGAGCACTACTAACTGTGTAATGAACCACATGTGACTGGGAATCAATGGAAAGGCCACGACCATGAGCCACTAGGCTAATAAAAAACACTCCGATGGGGATTAGGCCTATTTAATAACAAGGTCAAGCAAAGCTAATTTCATCAACACTCATACGATTAAACAATGAACGGACCTATATGTTGTCCTTAAAAAGGCAGCTTACTCGAGTGCCAACTGAAGGAAAATATCCCATGGAATAGGCTAAAAACAAAGGTTTTGTTATTTATTTCCTAGGACCGTGGCTAATTAAGATCTATGGTCTTGCTCTTTGCATACACATTTGTATCTGTGTAAGTTAATATACATGCATTTCTCCATTAAAACTATATAAACAGAGAAAGCATAATAATTTACCTCCTGCCACTGCACAAGATAAGAGAGCACGCTTTCAACGTTTCAATAATTATTCTCACAACTAACAATTGAAACAGGTTGAACTTTATATTTAGCCTAGCACATTTCCTTGTCATCAAACTGAGAACATAATGCTTAATTTTGATTGGTTCTATTCTGCATTCCTCCAAACAAAACGACCACCTAAACCCATCATCACATTAGGTTCCATTTCCTCTGGGGACACACCATCCAAGAACATAAAGGCAGTTCATTTAACTGATTTGACCTCTAACCCTCTACCTACCAGTAACATTATATGGCCACACGTCACCACCACACAATGTTTGTGTTATGTGAGGGACAATAATATTACATAATCTGAATTAAATTCCATATTTTGCCATCTGAATTGAAGTTTTACATTAATGAAAGAAAAAACATGTATACTTCATTCAACCTCTTAACCCCCTCCCAGCCGTAACATTACAAAACAACACACACCACAAAACGATTAGTCAGACATGATTATATCACAGGTTATTAAGAAACTAAATGTTATGTTTTGCTGATGCCACCTTATTTTGTACAAGCATAAGATCAATGAATAAGCGCACATTCAGCAATCTAATCAAATACGAATGTAAAAATATTTTTGATATAAATGATAGGCATGGCTGTAGCCAACAATCAATCAATCAAATACTATGATATTCAATTTCCTGGTTTGGGAGGTGAAAGGGTAGCCACAGTTAGCAAGTAGCAAGCTAAACGCTAATGCTAATTTGATGTTAACCAAATTAAAATGTCAAATTCTTGAACGTCCAAGTCATCAATTGAACACTGTCAAGTAAACGCATTTGCTTATTTACTTGAAAACACTTGCTTTAAAGAGTCAAAAATGAAGAAATCTACTTTGCATCAACCGGCATGTGGCTATATTATGTAGCTAGCCTCCCAAGAGCACGAATAATATTAACTTTAAACGGAATATACTGTACATCGATTAATCATTAATAGCTCAATCTCACATCGAAGGGTAGCGGGAGAGTCTCTTCGGTGTCCGCCAAGAGAAGACTAGAGGCCTGAACAGCGGTAGAACGGCCAGACGGAGTGGGCAGAGAGAGCTGTCCGTGCCCCGTTTTGTGCCCGTATCTTTGCCCCGTGAGATTCGGAGCGCTCGGGCTGGCACGGGCCGGGGGGCGACGGAAAGAGCGGACGGTTGGATAACAAAAAAATACTTGATCACCGGTTCTCTCTCTCTGTTTATGTCGACGCAGCCCTTCATTTGCTCTATCAAACTAGCTAAGAGACAACGGCACGAATTCTGTCACAAAAATAGTAGAACAAATAAAATATTCAGGAGTTCGCATCCCCCGCCGCTCTCGCCCCCACTCTGTGCCAGTGCTCTCGGTTAGAGTTACCTCCTTGGGCCTAGGCTAGCTACTCGGGATACACTGTACTTTTTATTTGGGGTTAGCCCATCGCATAACGTAACCCGGCGCTAGCTGACTTATCACCAAAATTAATTATTTGTCGCCCGAAACAAAGGATCATCCAATTAAAGTTTCGTTTAGTAAAAATCAGAATATATAAATATTTTAGTTATTTTTGGGAGGTAGCTTGGGGGTGGTCTCCGGTCAACACTCAACAGGTCAATCCGGGACAAACGTAGGCAAGTATCTTGGGGGGGCGAGTCAGTCTGAACCATGCATGCTTGCAGCGATATAGCTGTTAGCCTATGAGTTCCTGCTAGCCAAGACACCAATTTAACCAGTTAACGACAACACGCGATGTACATAAACCCCCAATCGCATTAACCATTTATGTTAGGAGTAGACTCATTCTACTGGGAAAATGTCACTCTTCAACGAAACATCCAGGTAAAACCCGGCCGCGTTTCAAAAGTTGAGGAATAAAGAGCGAGAGAGAGCGCGGATTGCTGTGAACTCACCGTTGAAAGGCAGACTGGACAACCCGCGGTGTTGGCAGGCAGTGTGAGTGTGAAGCATAGACGGTAGCTATATAGCCACTAAAGTGGTTAAAGTTTTGTTGGTGCTGCTGTTCGGTGTTCCAACTCAGCCCATCCCCCACCGCACACCTTCCCAAAAACAATAGCTAACTAACCCGCCCACTCCCCAAAAAAACTCACACGGAACCGCTCTCAATTCCTCCCCGAAGAAGAGCCACTTCACAACAGCTAGCCGCCGCAAACACCTCGACGACTTCCCGTGTCCTTTCTGACCCCGGTGAACCCTGGTAAAACTCACCCCCCTCGCTATATTCCGTTGGAAAGTGTTTCAATGGAGTAGTGCAGAAGCGTTCGGTCCTCTCCCTCTCTACAGGCAGCCATTCAGTGTGTGAGCACAGCACAGGTGGAGAAGCAGAGCACAGAGCTGTCGAGGGAGCCCAAAACGGTACCCAGAGGTGGAGGAAAAGATCACAGAGCTAACCGATCTCTCAGACAGAAAGCGTCCCCAACCAACCCGGATGCCCCTGTCGGTCTCCACCAACTGCCCAATTCAAATCACACACACATTTTCCGTCTCTCCCATACCTGTGGGACTCCCTCTTGTCCAGGCAGCCCAGTTGACTGGTGATTCAGAGTGGAGATCGACGGGAAGCCGCCGGTAACGCTTAAATCTCCTCCCCTGTTGGATTCAGAGCTCGCTGCGGGTGCTGAATGTGCTATTTTCGTATGTCTAGACTTCTCAGGTGAGCCCCTAGGCGTCTATAGTACGCGCATAGAGTACAAACTACCATCTGCATTCAAGCAATGGGAAAAGCTATAGAGCTGCCTAGATACAGTTCTTTCTTACTGTCAAAATGCATCTTTCTTCATCATGGCCATAATTGTTGTTAGACGAGCGCCACCTCCCGCGTTAGATGTTAAATAATGATAATTAATAATTTCATAACAATTCATAATTCTGTTTAATCATACGTATTATAAATGCTCTAGCCCTGACGCGTTCAGGGTATCACTTGGAATCATGATGGCAATGATAATTGTCACGTACATGCTGCTGCATACAGTGCCAGAGAAGAGGAAAACATGTGAAAAAATGAGGCAATGGAAACATAATAAAACAACAATATTAAAACACTACTTTTATCTACAGTATCACATTTTGGCCTGTTAAATTAAGGCTTTTCATGTAACTTTAAAAAAAATATTCTTCGCACATTCAAGGCATGGAAAGTAGGCAAACTGCCAGATGAATGACCGCTCTGTCCTATGGCTTTCTATTACAAAAGACATGTTCAATACACCTTAGCAAAATGTTTTGCAATGGAACACGAAAAACTAAAGAATCTCTCCCTGTTTCAGTCCATTTGGTGCAGAATGAATATGACCCAGTTATGAGAATTCTCTCATAGAATTAGGAATTAGTAACTATATAGAGCTGCACAGTGGATGTGTCATAATACCCATAAAACCTAGTGGTCAAACAGGGAAAAGGTTCCAATCATTTTTCCATCATAAGGGATTTTAGAAACACAAAAACTAAGGGCTGTGTTTCATGTGGGCTTACCCTGGCGTGACGTTTTGATTATCATGTAAATCTGTCGGACAAGGTGACTTTTATCAATATAGTAGTCTCTGATACGAAAATGCTTATTAGCATCAAAGTAGACATACAAGACTACAAATCCCTGCACGTCATCTCTAGCTGACACCTTTGCTAACAGGTATTGTGTCAATTTAAAACTTGCACAAGACAGTTCACAGAAATGTCAATTTAAAGACATGTTGCCAGTTTATTAATTACTACATTTAGCTAACATTATATGTTCATCCAAAGATTGTTACCGTTGCCTCGATTCGGCAGTCTCGTTCAGATATGGCATTTGTAGTTCTTTATTAGCAGGCAATTAGCAGTTCATTTTTGGGGGGTAAATACAGGTGAAAATATTGATAAAAGTCACCTTGTCCTCGAGAGATTTCCATAGTTATCAAAACATCATGCCAGGGTAAGTCTACACGAAACACAGCCCTTATTTTAAGTGTTTCTAAAAAAAAAACTATGGGAAAAATAACTGGTGGAACCATTTCCCTGTCTGACCGCTAGGTTTTATGGGTATTAATGACTCATACTGTGGTACTCTATATGCATTTTCTTCTCTAATTTGAAATGTGGGGGCAAGAAATGTGAATTGTTTTGCTCTCAAGAAAAGGACGCCATTGAAAGCAGTGATTACTGGGGTAGCAGTAAATGTAAAAGTTGACTAAATGAAGGGGAAGATCCCCGGGGTGTTCGTGATGCTCGTGTTTGGTGCGACGCAGACAGGGGTGTGAGTAGTGAAACAGAAGTGTCATTGTCTGTTCTTTTGAGTTTTGATGTTGAGTCTTTGCCTGACAAAGTGATGTTAGGATATATAAGTTGTCCTGTACAAGCTTTGGTGCCGAATACATTACATTGTTACAGGTGTCAAGCTTATGGGTATGTGGCAGCAGTGTGTAGGAGGGAGGTTCCTAGGTGTGAGTAGTGTGCAGAAGGGCATGAGACAAAGGAATGTAGGGATGCCCATGGGGCTGGGGATCAGAATTATTATTTTTTAATTATTTAACCAGGTATTTAACCAGGTAAGCTAGTTGAGAACAAGTTGTCATTTACAACTGTGACCTGGCCAAGATAATGTAAAGCAGTGCGACAAAAACAACAACCCAGAGTTACATATAAACAAATGTACAGTCAATAACACAATAGAAAAGTCTATATACAGTGTGTGCAAATGTAGAAGATTAGGGAGGTAAGGCAATAAATAGACCATGGAGGCTAAATAATTACAATTAGCATTAACACCGGAGTGATAGATGTGCAGATGATGATGTGCAAGTAGAGATACTGGGGTGCAAAAGAGAAAAAAGCTAAATACCAATATGGGGAAGAGGTAGTTGGGTGTGCTATTTACAGATTGGCTGTGTACAGGTACAGTGATCGGTAAGCAGCTCTGACAGCTGATGCTTAAAGTCAGAGAGGGAGGATAGGAGTCCAGCTTCAGTGATTTTTGCAATTCGTTCAATTTATTGGCAGCGGAGAACTGGAAGGAAAGGCGGCCAAACAAAGGATATGTTGACAGAGTCGGAGCAGGTCCTTTTGCTGATGCCATGTCATATATATTTTTTAATGACATTATTTTTTTGTGTGTGTCAATTTCGACCAGAGTTACACATGGAATAAACAAACATACAGTCAATAATACAATAGAAAAAGTATATATACAGTGTGTGCAAATGATGTAGGATAAGTGAGGGAAGGCAATGAAATAGGCCATAGCGGCGAAATAATTACCATATAGCAATTAAACACTGGAGTGATGAATGTGCAGAAGATGAATGTGCAAGTAGAGATACTGGGGTGCAAAGGAGCAAAATAAATAACAGTTTGGGAATGAGGCAGTTGGTTGGGCTATTTACAGATGAGCTATGTACAGGTGCAGTGATCTGTGAGCTGCTCAGCTGGTGCTTAAAGCTAGTGAGGGAGATATGAATTTATAGCTTCAGTGATTTTTGTAGTTTGTTCCAGTCATTGGCAGCAGAGAACTGGAAAGAAAGGCGGCTGAAGGAGGAATTGGCTTTGGGGGTGACCAGTGAAATATACCTGCTGGAGCACGTGCTCTGGGTGGGTGCTGCTATGGTGACTAGTGAGCTGAGATTTTATTGTATTTTTTTATTTTACCTTTATTTAACTAGGCAAGACAGTTAAGAACAAATTCTTATTTTCAATGACAGCCTAGGAACAGTGGGTTAACTGCCTTGTTCAGGGGCAGAATGACAGATTTGTACCTTGTCAGCTCGGGGACTTGAACTTGCAACCTTTCGGTTACTAGCCCAACGCTCCAACCACCCTGCCGCGGGGCTTTACCTAGCAAAGACTTATAGATGACCTGGAACCAGTGGGTTTGGCGACGAATGTGAAGCGAGGGCCAGCCAACGAGAGCATACAGGTCGCAGTGGTGGGTAGTATATGGGGCTTTGGTGACAAAACGGATGGACTGTGATAGACTGCATCCAATTTGCTGAGTAGAGTGTTGGAGGCTATTTTGTAAATAACATCACCGAAGTCAAGGGTTGGTAGGATAGTCAGTTTTACGAGGGTATGCTTGGCAGCATGAGTGAAGGATGCTTTGTTGCTTTGTGATCCTGAGAGGAGTGGTGTGAGTAGTAGATCTGTACCAGTACAGAGGGAGGGATCCTGAGAGGAGTGGTGTGAGTAGTAGATCTGTACCAGTACAGAGGGAGGGATCCTGAGAGGAGTGGTGTGAGTAGTAGATCTGTACCAGTACAGAGGGAGGGATCCTGTGAGGAGGGGTGTGAGTAGTAGATCTGTACCAGTACAGAGGGATGGATCCTGAGAGAAGTGGTGTGAGTAGTAGATCTGTACCAGTACAGAGGGAGGGATCCTGAGAGGAGGGGTGTGAGTAGTAGATCTGTACCAGAACAGATGGAGGGATCCTGAGAGGAGGGGTGTGAGTAGTAGATCTGTACCAGTACAGATGGAGGGATCCTGAGAGGAGTGGTGTGAGTAGTAGATCTGTACCAGTACAGAGGGAGGGATCCTGAGAGGAGTGGTGTGAGTAGTAGATCTGTACCAGTACAGAGGGAGGGATCCTGAGAGGAGTGGTGTGAGTAGTAGATCTGTACCTGTACAGAGGGATAGGCCAACAAGTGTTATATGTTTCAGTAAGATTGGATTTTTAGCATTTATAGTAATGGTTATCAACTGTACTGCAGGGATGGAATGTAAGTCACAGCAAATTGAGGTTGTGGTGGCAGCTGCAGAGAGGTATTTGGGTGTGTGAGACGTGACATCAGAAGAGTTACAGGGTGTGTTGTGGTGGTGTCCCATCCTTTCAGGTTGTTGGCCTGAGGTAGGACTAAATAGATTTACATAGTGGAGTAGGGTGGTGATATTTTAAATGTATTTATATTTTTTAGTGAGTGTAGTGTTACATGGTAGGGCATTTGTATATAGATTGTTTTCAAGCAAAGGAGAAGCGAGTTGTAATCCAGTCTAGTAGGTGGCGGTAATGCAACATTGGATACTAACCGCCCTTAAACCTCAGCGAAGAAGAATAATTCGAAACGCCTTTTTACCTCTTTCTGTTTGGTTCTGCGGGTTTCTGTAGTTGTGGTCCATGGATATCTGCGTCCATGTGTTAACTTGAGTTTTGCAACAAATAGCTAGTGAGTTATTACCGTTGTCATACAGTAAATATACATAATCATCAAATACAGCTACATGTTAAGTTGTCAACTTGGGAAAGTGCGCCGCAGATAAGGTAATCGTTTTTATCTTACTTGATAGCTAAATACCGGTAGCTAGCTAGTTAGCGCTTCGGCTCATTTCAATGCAGTCAGTTAGCTTTGTGAACTTAGCCGGTGTCCGCATGTACAAGTTGCAAGTGTTTTATCATAACTTTTTGGTGTGGATGTTCATGTTAGTTAGATTGCTGGTGTCTTTTTTTTTCTCTGACAAAACAAGCTCTGACTACATTGAAGGAGGTGCGCCCTGGTTTATGTAGCTAGCGTGCTACCTTAGCAAGCTGCTCTGACTTCAGCTCAGGCATCAGTAACGTTATAGATCATCTTTGCTTCAAACCATGGTTTAGCTAACAGTCTTTGTCCAACAGCTCATTTTCTCTCTGTGTGTTGTCAGTTCATGCTCTGTTCTAAACTGTGGAGGAAGAGCCCCAAGTCGAACCAATATCTGTTTTTCCATCAGTACTGTGTAACCTGGGGCGGCAGGGTAGCCTAGTGGTTAGTGCATTGGACTCGTAACCAAAAGGTTGCAAGTTCAAATCCCCGAGCTGACAAGGTACAAATCTGTCGTTCTGCCCTCATTGAAAATAAGACTTTGTTCATAACTGACTTGCCTAGTTAAATAAAGGTAAAATTTAAATAAAAAACCTAGCCCTATATGTACTCTAACTTGACTCCTTAAGGTCATAGGAGACCTATGTTATTTTCAGAGGTATAATTTACTGTCTCTGACATCTAAACGTGAATTGATTCCCAATTGCAATATGGTTCTAGAAACATAAAACCCATGACTTTCATATGACATCAAAATAATTAAACAAATGCAAAATATACACTTACACCGCAAGCAATGCGTGCTAATTTTCAGACCGAGCATCGGTCCTACGGACAGTAGACGCCTTCGTCTGATGACTCTTATGTGTAATGTAATGGCACTGATAGTCATGATCAATGTCTGTGTGTAACACATTGTTGTCATTTCTTCCAGGACTGAGAAGTGCCCTATGCTGATCATCACTGCTCGGCTACTCCCCCTCTTAACTGTACCCTTCACCCACCAGAGGATTCTAAGGACAGTTGGCAGTGTTGCCTACAGGGGACTGAGAACCATGGAGCCCCTCAGGGCCCCTCAGGATCCACAAGTTAACACCACCCTGCCTGGGGTAGACACCAAGCCTCAGCCCCCTACTTCTGGAGCCCCAATGGAGGGCTTGAACCCAAGTCCAGCTGCCTCAACACCTGACCAGGAGATGCCCCCGACAACGGGGTTGTTGCCAGGGGAGACAGTTGTCAGGGAGGGCAAGGCAGCCATATTGTTTCCCAGTGCCAACGAGGTGTTTTACAACCCTGTGCAGGAGTTCAACAGAGATCTGACGTGAGTTTGACTGATGGGGCTTATTCACTAGGAAGTAAACGAAACAGAGGGACCTACCTGAATTTGTCCAATAGAAACTCTCATTCAGTTTGCTTTGGTGTGCACTTATGAATACACCCCTAATGGTCTTTTATCCCTTAGCTGGCCCAACATTCAGCTCAAGGCTGCATTGTCAACATATACCTTATCCCTGGACATATTATGGGATGTATGCATACATTGCAATTTGGATGTTTTCCTATGGGTCTGTAAGCCTTCAGTTGAAGAAACTGCATTCAACATGGCTTATGTAGAGCTGAATCTGCAAAGAAAGTATAGCTATAGTCAGAGCCATGTATTTACACTGAATAAAAATATAAACGCAACATGCAACAATTTCAAAGAGTTTACTGAGTTACAGTTCATATGAGGAAATCAGTCAATGTAAATAAATGAATTAGGCCCTAATCTATGGCCCTAATCTATAGATTTCACATGACTGGGAATACAAATATACATCTGTTGGTCACAGATACTTTAAAAAAGGTAGGGGTGTGGATCAGAAACCCAGTCAGTATCTGGTGTGACCACCATTTGCCTCATGCAGTGCGACACATCTCCTTCGTATAGACTGTTGATTGTGGCCTGTGAAATGTTGTCCCACTCCTCTTCAATGGCTGTGAAGTTTCTGGATATTGGTGGGAACTGGAACACGCTGTCGTATACATTGATCCAGAGCATCCCAAACATGCTCAATGGGTGACATGTCTGGTGACTATGCAGGCCATGGAAGAACTGGGACATTTTCAGCTTCCAGGAATCGTGTACAGATTCTTGTGACATGGGGCCGTGCATTATCATGCTGAAACATGAGGTGATGACGGCAGATAAATGGCACAACAAATTGCCTCAGGATCTCATCACGGTGTCTCTGTACATCCAAATTGGCAACGATAAAATGCAATTGTGTTCGATGTTTGTACCTTATGCCTGCCCATACCATCATCCCACTGCCACCATGGGACACTGTTCAAAACGTTGACATCAGCAAACCGCAAGCCCACACGACACCATACACGCTATCTGCCCGGTACAGTTGAAACTGGGATTAATCCGTGAAGAGCACACTTCTCCAGCGTGCCAGTGGCCATTGAAGGTGATCATTTGCCCACTGAAGTCGGTTACGATGCTGAACTGCAGTCAGGTCAAGACCCTGGTGAGGACGACCAGCACTCAGATCAGCTTCCCTGAAATGGTTTCTGACAGTTGGTGCAGAAATTCTTCAGGTGTGGAAACTCATTTTCATCAGCTGACATGGTGGCTGGTCTCAGACGACCCCTCAGGTGAAGAAGCTGATGTGGAGGTTCTGGGCTGGCCACACGTGGTCTGCGGTTGTGAGGCCGGTTGGATGTACTGCCAAGTTCTCTAAAATGACGTTGGAGGCAGCTTCTGGTAGAGAAATGAACAGTCAATTATCTGGCAACAGCTCTGGTGGACATTCCTGCAGTCAGCATGCCAATTGCACACTCCCTCAACATGAGTGGCATTACTGTGTGACAAAACTGCACATTTTAGAGTGGCCTTTTATTGTCCCCAGCACAAGGTGTGCCTGTGTAATGATCATGTTGTTTAATGAGCTTCTTGATATGCCACCTGTCAGGTGGATGGATTATCTTTGCAAAGGATGGTACAGGGATATAAACTAATTTGTGCTCATTTTGAGAAGTAAGCTTTTTGTGCGTATGGAAACATTTTGGGATCTTTTATTTCAGCTCATGAAACATGGAACACTTTACATGTAGAGTTTATACTTTTGTTCAGTATAGACAAAATACATTAGTGGCGCAGCGGTCTAAGGCACTGCATCACAGTGCTAGTAGGCGCCACTACAGACCTGGGTTCGATCCCGGGCTGTATCACAACCAGCTGTGATCGGGAGTCCCATATAGCGGTGCACTATTGGCCCAGCATCATCCGGATTAGAGGAGGGTTTGACCAGGGGGGGCTTTGTTTGTACCTTCATTTAGGCCGTCATTAATTAAGGTTTTGTTCTTTATTGACTTGCGTAGTTAAACGAAGGTACAATAAATATGGCTCAGGCTATGGTAGCTAGCTGGTTGTTCATCACAGGTACAGGCTATGGTAGCTAGCTGGTTGTTCATCACAGGTACAGGCTATGGTAGCTAGCTGGTTGTTCATCACAGGTACAGGCTATGGTAGCTAGCTGGTTGTTCATCACAGGTACAGGCTATGGTAGCTAGCTGGTTGTTCATCACAGGTACAGGCTATGGTAGCTAGCTGGTTGTTCATCACAGGTACAGCCTATGGTAGCTAGCTGGTTGTTCATCACAGGTACAGCCTATGGTAGCTAGCTGGTTGTTCATCACAGGTACAGGCTATGGTAGCTAGCTGGTTGTTCATCACAGGTACAGGCTATGGTAGCTAGCTGGTTGTTCATCACAGGTACAGGCTATGGTAGCTAGCTGGTTGTTCATCACAGGTACAGGCTATGGTAGCTAGCTGGTTGTTCATCACAGGTACAGGCTATGGTAGCTAGCTGGTTGTTCATCACAGGTACAGCCTATGGTAGCTAGCTGGTTGTTCATCACAGATACACCTGTTTCATCTCATGTCTCCGTCTTGCCCCCCTTCTCTCCAGGTGTGCGGTGGTTACAGAGTTTGCCCGGGAGCAGATGGCCCGGAGGGGGGTGAAGGTGGTAGTGCCAGGGGAGAAGGAGAGGGTGGTGGTCAATCTAGCTGACGAGAAGAAAGAGGAGACAGAGATGCAGACAGGGGAGGAAGGAGGAGAGGAGCCAGTCGTAACTGCTTCAGTGGGGGAGTGCTGTAAGGTATGAAAAAGCGTGTGTGTGCATCCATGTTCCAACCCTACCGTTCTCCTCTCTCCACAATGGTCTACCAGTGTGTTGGTATTCTAACCCTACCATTCTCCTCTCTCCACAATGGTCTGCCAGTGTGTTTGTGATCTAACCCTACCGTTCTCCTCTCCACAATGGTCTGCCAGTGTGTTTGTGATCTAACCCTACCATTCTCCTCTCTCCACAATGGTCTGCCAGTGTGTTTGTGATCTTACCCTACCATTCTCCTCTCTCCACAATGGTCTGCCAGTGTGTTGGTATTCTAACCCTACCATTCTCCTCTCTCCACAATGGTCTGCCAGTGTGTTTGATCTTACCCTACCATTCTCCTCTCTCCACAATGGTCTGCCAGTGTGTTGGTATTCTAACCCTACTGTTCTCCTCTCTCCACAATGGTCTGCCAGTGTGTTGGTATTCTAACCCTACCATTCTCCTCTCTCCACAATGGTCTGCCAGTGTGTTGGTATTCTAACCCTACTGTTCTCCTCTCTCCACAATGGTCTGCCAGTGTGTTTGTGTTCTAACCCTACCATTCTCCTCTCTCCGCAATGGTCTGCCAGTGTGTTGGTATTCTAACCCTACCATTCTTCTCTCTCCACAATGGTCTGCCAGTGTGTTTGTGTTCTAACCATACCCTTCTCCTCTCTCCACAATGGTCTGCCAGTGTGTTTGTGTTCTAACCCTACCATTCTCCTCTCTCCACAATGGTCTGCCAGTGTATTTGTGTTCTAACCCTACCGTTCTCCTCTCTCCACAATGGTCTGCCAGTGTGTTTGTGTTCTAACCCTACCATTCTCCTCTCTCCACAATGGTCTGCCAGTGTGTTGGTATTCTAACCCTACCATTCTCCATCCAGAATGGTCTGCGTGTGTTGGAGGGTCTGGCAGCGTCTGGCCTACGCTCTGTGAGGTTTGCTCTGGAGGTGCCTGGTCTACGTAGCGTCACGGCTAACGACTTCTCAGCCAAGGCTGCTGCCCTCATCGCCCGCAATGCCCAGCACAACGGAGTCACACACCTACTGCAGGCCAGCCAGAGAGATGCCAGGTTGGTCTCGCTCTCTCCTTCATGTATCTCATTCTTTTCTTCTCTTATTGTCTTCTTTTTTTGTTTATCTATGCTCACTGACACACTCAGACAGTCTTCTCGAAGTCAAACTATCACTCTCTATTTATCTTTTCTCCCTATTATTCAGTCTCTCCCTCTTTACCTCTCTTTTGATCCACCTCTTTCTCCTAACCTCTGCCCCCCCATCATGTTAATCCCTCCCTGTCTCGTTCCTCCATGTTAATCCATCCCTGTCTCGTTCCTCCATCATGTTAATCCCTCCCTGTCTCGTTCCTCCATCATGTTAATCCCTCCCTGTCTCGTTCCTCCATCATGTTAATCCCTCCCTGTCTCGTTCCTCCATCATGTTAATCCCTCCCTGTCTCGTTCCTCCATCATGTTAATCCCTCCCTGTCTCGTTCCTCCATGTTAATCCATCCCTGTCTCGTTCCTCCATCATGTTAATCCCTCCCTGTCTCGTTCCTCCATCATGTTAATCCCTCCCTGTCTCGTTCCTCCATGTTAATCCATCCCTGTCTCGTTCCTCCATCATGTTAATCCCTCCCTGTCTCGTTCCTCCATCATGTTAATCCCTCCCTGTCTCGTTCCTCCATCATGTTAATCCCTCCCTGTCTCGTTCCTCCATCATGTTAATCCCTCCCTGTCTCGTTCCTCCATCATGTTAATCCCTCCCTGTCTCGTTCCTCCATCATGTTAATCCCTCCCTGTCTCGTTCCTCCTCCAGCATGTTAATCCATCCCTGTCTCGTTCCTCCTCCATCATGTTAATCCCTCCCTGTCTCGTTCCTCCACCAGCATGTTAATCCCTCCCTGTCTCGTTCCTCCTCCAGCATGTTAATCCCTCCCTGTCTCGTTCCTCCTCCAGCATGTTAATCCCTCCCTGTCTCGTTCCTCCAGCATGTTAATCCCTCCCTGTCTCGTTCCTCCATCATGTTAATCCCTCCCTGTCTCGTTCCTCCATCATGTTAATCCCTCCGTCTCGTTCCTCCTCCATGTTAATCCCTCCCTGTCTCGTTCCTCCAGCATGTTAATCCCTCCCTGTCTCGTTCCTCCATCATGTTAATCCCTCCCTGTCTCGTTCCTCCATCATGTTAATCCCTCCCTGTCTCGTTCCTCCAGCATGTTAATCCCTCCCTGCCTCGTTCTTCCAGCTTGTTAATCCCTCCCTGTCTCGTTCCTCCAGCATGTTAATCCCTCCCTGTCTCGTTCCTCCATCATGTTAATCCCTCCCTGTCTCGTTCCTCCAGCATGTTAATCCCTCCCTGTCTCGTTCCTCCAGCATGTTAATCCCTCCCTGTCTTGTTCCTCCAGCATGCTGATGTATGAGATGCGAGGGAAGAAGGACCGCTATGATGTCATAGACCTGGACCCCTACGGAAGCCCCGCCCCTTTCCTGGATGCCGCCGTCCAGGCTGTCGGTGAAGGAGGTCCGTCAGTTATTCTCTCTGCTTAACTTAACATGTTTATGTGTCAGCGACAGATACACTGAGTGCGTTTTCCAGTGTGGTTTTACTAAAAACGTCTCTCTCTCTCCCCCCCAGGTCTGTTGTGTGTGACGTGTACTGACATGGCTGTGATGGCTGGTAACAGTGGGGAGACCTGCTACAGCAAATACGGCTCTGTCTCCATCAAAGCCAAGTACTGTCATGAGATGGTGAGGAACGCTTGGCTAAACTGTATTCCAGCAGCGTGTATATTCAACTAAAACCGGATGCAAGTGACCTTCGTCTCTCCCGAGCCCGTACGGGAGTTGTAGCGATGAGACAAGATAGTAACTACTAACAATTGGATACCACGAAAAGGGGGTAAAATAAAAAATAAAATAAAAAACTGGATGCAAGAAAACCCTTGTTGGAATAATACGTGTGTAGTAGAAGGAACATTTAGGGAAGTTGTGTGAATACATTTTGAATAGAAGTTTGAGAGTTTGGTCCCTGCTGTGTAGCTTGTCTCATAGCTCTCCTTCTCTACTTTCCCTCTTCTCCCTCCTCGCCACCCCCCTCTTCTCCCTCCTCGCCACCCCCCTCTTCTCCCTCCTCGCCACCCCCCTCTTCTCCCTCCTCGCCACCCCCCTCTTCTCCCTCCTCGCCACCCCCCTCTTCTCCCTCCTCTTCTCCCTCCTCGCCACCCCCATCTTCTCCCTCGCCACCCTCCTCTTCTCCCTCCTCCCCCAGGCTCTGCGTATCATCCTACACAGTCTGGACCAGAGAGCTGGTGTGTACCAACGGTACATCCACCCCCTGCTCTGTGTCAGTGTGGACTTCTACATACGAGTGTTTGTCAGGGTACACACTGGACAGGCCATGGTCAAAAACTCAGCAAGGTATGGACACACACACACACCGTAACACAACACTTTGTCTAGACATGAAGTGTTCATAACGGACTGTGAAGTTGTTATTCTGAAGATATGATGACATTACACCTGGTGTTTCAGTAAACAAGCGTTGGTGTATAACTGTGTTGGCTGTGGCTCGTTCCACTTACAACGACTGGGCAAGAGGACGACTCAGGGAAACCAGTAAGACACTATTTCTCTATATGGGTTATTCCTGTCGAGTTGGGCAACTTGTGTGTGTTAATGTTTCTCTCTGTGTGTTTCAGTATAAAGTACTCTGCAGCCACTGGACCGCCGGTCGGAGCAGAGTGTGAACACTGTGGACACAGACACCAGGTGAGGACACACACACACACACACACTCTCAAACACACTTTGTCTCTTACTTTCGCACGCATTCTCTCTTGACACCGTCTCTCCCTCCTCCTCCTCTGTAGCTGGGTGGTCCTATCTGGGGTGAGGCCCTCCATGACGTGAGCTTCGTTCAGAAGGTTCTATCTGCCGTCTCTGGGAACCCGTCCCGCTTTGGAACCGCCCGCCGCATAGAGGGCATGCTCAGCATGGTCACAGAGGTGAGAGGTTAGGGGTCATAGAGGGCATGCTCAGCATGGTCACAGAGGTGAGAGGTTAGGGGTCATAGAGGGCATGCTCAGCATGGTCACAGAGGTGAGAGGTTAGGGGTCATAGAGGGCATGGTCACAGAGGTGAGAGGTTAGGGGTCGTAGGTCTACAAGAAGCAGTCTGAAATACACTTTATATTACATGGAATAAGACATGGGGGGCCTTTTCTCAACTGCATGCTGCTCTCCTCCTCAAAACCCATTGGAGGAGAAGGTCAGAGGTGAGGGACTTCTCTTTCTCCTCCAATGGGTTTTGAGAAGGAGGTGAGGAGTATGCAGTTGAGATTCTTCCATTGATGCTGATCCAAGGTTAGGTTGGTGTTCTCACTCTTAATGGTAGGATTGGGAGAAAGGGTCAGCTGATCTGAGGTCAGGTTGGTGTTTTCACTCTTAATGGTAGGATTGGGAGAAAGGGTCAGCTGATCTGAGGTCAGCCTAAGATGAGCCATGTCCAAACTTTAACTGTTGTCTGTGTGTCCAGGAGCTGGAGGATGTGCCTCTATACTACACAGTGGACAACCTGAGCAGCACTGTACACTGCAGCACTCCCCCTCTGCTCCAATTCAGGTCCTACTCTCCCTCTCATATAAGACTGCTCTGTCTGATTACATAAAATACAACTCGCCCCCCCCACCCCTCTATCCTTGAACTCACTCACCCTCTCTCTCTCTTCAGGTCGGCTCTGCTTCATGCAGGCCACAGGGTGTCCTTGTCTCATGCCTGTAAGAATGCTCTAAAGACGGACGCTCCTCCCAGGGTCCTCTGGGACGTCATGCGATGCTGGGTAAGACACAATGCACCATGGGAACCATTTCAATACGGGATGAAACTGAAAGTCCCAATCCGGGTGTAGATTTGACGGTATGTGGTGGTTATGTTGTATCCTCCGGGTGTAGATTTGACGGTATGTGGTGGTTATGTTGTATCCTCCGGGTGTAGATTTGACGGTATGTGGTGGTTATGTTGTATCCTCCGGGTGTAGATTTGACGGTATGTGGTGGTTATGTTGTATCCTCCGGGTGTAGATTTGACGGTATGTGGTGGTTATGTTGTATCCTCCAGGTGTAGATTTGACAGTATGTGGTGGTTATGTTGTATCCTCCAGGTGTAGATTTGACAGTGTGTGGTGGTTATGTTGTATCCTCCGGGTGTAGATTTGACAGTATGTGGTGGTTATGTTGTATCCTCCGGGTGTAGATTTGACAGTATGTGGTGGTTATGTTGTATCCTCCGGGTGTAGATTTGACAGTATGTGGTGGTTATGTTGTATCCTCCGGGTGTAGATTTGACGGTATGTGGTGGTTATGTTGTATCCTCCAGGTGTAGATTTGACAGTGTGTGGTGGTTATGTTGTATCCTCCGGGTGTAGATTTGACGGTATGTGGTGGTTATGTTGTATCCTCCGGGTGTAGATTTGACGGTATGTGGTGGTTATGTTGTATCCTCCAGGTGTAGATTTGACAGTGTGTGGTGGTTATGTTGTATCCTGCGGGTGTAGATTTGACGGTATGTGGTGGTTATGTTGTATCCTCCGGGTGTAGATTTGACGGTATGTGGTGGTTATGTTGTATCCTGTAGGAAAAGTCCCAATCCGGGTGTAGATTTGACAGTATGTGGTGGTTATGTTGAATCCTGTAGGAAAAGTCCCAATCCGGGTGTAGATTTGACAGTATGTGGTGGTTATGTTGAATCCTGTAGGAAAAGTCCCATTCCGGGTGTAGATCTGACGGTATGTGGTGGTTATGTTGAATCCTGTAGGAAAAGTCCCATTCCGGGTGTAGATCTGACGGTATGTGGTGGTTATGTTGAATCCTGTAGGAAAAGTCCCATTCCGGGTGTAGATATGACAGTATGTGGTGGTTATGTTGTATCCTGTAGGAAAAGTCCCATTCCGGGTGTAGATCTGACAGTATGTGGTGGTTATGTTGTATCCTGTAGGAAAAGTCCCAATCCGGGTGTAGATCTGACGGTATGTGGTGGTTATGTTGAATCCTGTAGGAAAAGTCCCATTCCGGGTGTAGATATGACGGTATGTGGTGGTTATGTTGTATCCTGCGGGTGTAGATCTGACGGTATGTGGTGGTTATGTTGTATCCTCCGGGTGTAGATTTGACGGTATGTGGTGGTTATGTTGTATCCTCCGGGTGTAGATTTGACGGTATGTGGTGGTTATGTTGTATCCTCCGGGTGTAGATTTGACAGTATGTGGAGGTTATGTTGTATCCTCCGGGTGTAGATTTGACAGTATGTGGAGGTTATGATGTATCCTCCGGGTGTAGATTTGACAGTGTGTGGTGGTTATGTTGTATCCTCCGGGTGTAGATTTGACAGTATGTGGTGGTTATGTTGTATCCTGCAGGAAAAGTCCAATCCTGTGAAGAGAGACAGACTGTCAGAGAGCAGCCCTGCTCACCACATCCTCAATACTGAACCCATGTAAGTCTGGGACTGAACCAACTGCCTGGGAGATGAAGATGCCAGTACAGTTTAACATAGAGATGGTATAATGTAGTGATGAATAAGATTATGGATATTAGGAAAAGGTATGTCCTGTGTCCCCCCTTCTTGCTCTCTCCCCCTCCCCCATCTCTCTCCTCTCTCGCGCTATCTCTCTCTAGTCTACAGGCGTGTTTTGATGTGAGGGAGGATGCCAATCCCCAGTCTCGCCGTCGCCACCTCACCCGCTTCCAGGAGAACCCTGAGCCTTTCTGGGGGCCCAAGGCCCGCGCCAATGCTGGGTAGGATACACTTATTAATACTAACCCTGTATTTGACCCCTAACCCTAAACCTCAGGCCAGCTGGGGGCCAAGGCCCACACCAATGCTGGGTAGGATACACTTATTAATACTAACCCCGTCCTTGACCCCTAACCCTCAGGCCAGCTGGGGGCCAAGGCCCACACCAATGCTGGGTAGGATACACTTATTAATACTAACCCCGTCCTTGACCCCTAACCCTAAACCTCAGGCCAGCTGGGGCCCAAGGCCCGCGCCAATGCTGGGTAGGATACACTTATTAATACTAACCCCGTCCTTGACCCCTAACCCTCAGGCCAGCTGGGGGCCAAGGCCCACACCAAGGCTGGGTAGGATACACTTATTAATACTAACCCTGTATTTGAACCCTAAACCCTAAACCTCAGGCCAGCTGGGGGCCAAGGCCCACACCAAGGCTGGGTAGGATACACTTATTAATACTAACCCTGTATTTGAACCCTAAACCTCAGGCCAGCTGGGGGCCAAGGCCCACACCAATGCTGGGTAGGATACACTTATTAATACTAACCCCGTCCTTGACCCCTAACCCTCAGGCCAGCTGGGGGCCAAGGCCCACACCAATGCTGGGTAGGATACACTTATTAATACTAACCCCGTCCTTGACCCCTAACCCTCAGGCCAGCTGGGGGCCAAGGCCCGCATCAATGCTGGGTAGGATACACTTATTAATACTAACCCCGTCCTTGACCCCTAACCCTCAGGCCAGCTGGGGGCCAAGGCCCACACCAATGCTGGGTAGGATACACTTATTAATACTAACCCCGTCCTTGACCCCTAACCCTCAGGCCAGCTGGGGGCCAAGGCCCACACCAATGCTGGGTAGGATACACTTATTAATACTAACCCCGTCCTTGACCCCTAACCCTAAACCTCAGGCCAGCTGGGGGCCAAGGCCCACGCCAAGGCTGGGTAGGATACACTTATTAATACTAACCCCGTCCTTGACCCCTAACCCTCAGGCCAGCTGGGGGCCAAGGCCCACACCAATGCTGGGTAGGATACACTTATTAATACTAACCCCGTCCTTGACCCCTAACCCTCAGGCCAGCTGGGGGCCAAGGCCCACACCAATGCTGGGTAGGATACACTTATTAATACTAACCCCGTCCTTGACCCCTAACCCTAAACCTCAGGCCAGCTGGGGGCCAAGGCCCACACCAATGCTGGGTAGGATACACTTATTAATACTAACCCCGTCCTTGACCCCTAACCCTCAGGCCAGCTGGGGGCCAAGGCCCACACCAATGCTGGGTAGGATACACTTATTAATACTAACCCCGTCCTTGACCCCTAACCCTCAGGCCAGCTGGGGGCCAAGGCCCACACCAATGCTGTGTAGGATACACTTATTAATACTAACCCCGTCCTTGACCCCTAACCCTCAGGCCAGCTGGGGGCCAAGGCCCACACCAATGCTGGGTAGGATACACTTATTAATACTAACCCCGTCCTTGACCCCTAACCCTCAGGCCAGCTGGGGGCCAAGGCCCACACCAATGCTGGGTAGGATACACTTATTAATACTAACCCCGTCCTTGACCCCTAACCCTAAACCTCAGGCCAGCTGGGGGCCAAGGCCCACACCAAGGCTGGGTAGGATACACTTATTAATACTAACCCCGTCCTTGACCCCTAACCCTAAACCTCAGGCCAGCTGGGGGCCAAGGCCCGCACCAAGGCTGGGTAGGATACACTTATTAATACTAACCCCGTCCTTGACCCCTAACCCTAAACCTCAGGCCAGCTGGGGGCCAAGGCCCGCGCCAATGCTGGGTAGGATACACTTATTAATACTAACCCCGTCCTTGACCCCTAAACCTCAGGCCAGCTGGGGGCCAAGGCCCGCACCAAGGCTGGGTAGGATACACTTATTAATACTAACCCCGTCCTTGACCCCTAACCCTAAACCTCAGGCCAGCTGGGGGCCAAGGCCCGCGCCAATGCTGGGTAGGATACACTTATTAATACTAACCCCGTCCTTGACCCCTAAACCTCAGGCCAGCTGGGGGCCAAGGCCCGCACCAAGGCTGGGTAGGATACACTTATTAATACTAACCCCGTCCTTGACCCCTAACCCTAAACCTCAGGCCAGCTGGGGGCCAAGGCCCGCACCAAGGCTGGGTAGGATACACTTATTAATACTAACCCCGTCCTTGACCCCTAACCCTCAGGCCAGCTGGGGGCCAAGGCCCGCACCAAGGCTGGGTAGGATACACTTATTAATACTAACCCCGTCCTTGACCCCTAACCCTCAGGCCTCAGGCCAGCTGGGGGCCAAGGCCCGCATCAATGCTGGGTAGGATACACTTATTAATACTAACCCCGTCCTTGACCCCTCAGACCCGCAGACACTTATTAATGATGATCTCAACATGAAGTTAGCTAAATAAATATTTATACAGTATTGGGTTAAACCTCTCCCCATTGTTTCTTGCTGTCTCTTTCTCTCCACCTGCCTCTTACTGTGTTCTTCCCTATATTCTCTCTCCTTTCTGTCTTTCAACATATGTCAACATTGCCAAAGCAAGTGAAATAGATAAACAAAAGTGAAATAAACAATAAAAAATGAACAGTAAATATTACACTCACACAAGTTCCAAAAGAATAAAGACATTACAGATGTCATTATGTATATATACAGTGTTGTAACAATGTACAAATAGTTAATGTACAAAGGGGAAAATAAGTAAATATGTTTTGTATTTACAATGGTGTTTGTTCTTCACTGGTTGACCTTTTCTTGTGGTCACAAATCTTGCTGCTGTGACACACTGTGGAATTTCACCCAGTAGATATGGGAGTTTATCAAAATTGGATTTGTTTTCTAATTCTTTGTTGGTCTATGTAATCTGAGGGAAATATGTCTCTAATATGGTCATACATTTGGCAGGAGGTTAGGAAGTGCAGATCAGTTTCCACCTCATTTTGTGGTCAGTGTGCACATAATCTGTCTTCTCTTGAAAGCCATGTCTGCCTACGGTGGCCTTTCTCAATAGCAAGGCTATGCTCACTGAGTCTGTACATAGTCAAAGCTTTCCTTAAGTTTGGGTCAGTCACAGTGGTCAGGTATTGTGCCACTGTGTACTCTCTGTTTAGGGCCAAATAGCATTCTAGTTTGCTCTGTTTTTTTGTTAATTCTTTCCAATGTGTCAAGTAATTATATTTTTGTTTTCTCATGATTTGGTTGGGTGTAATTGTGCTGCTGTCCTGGGGCTCTGTGGGGTGTGTTTATGAACAGAGCCCCAGGACCAGCTTGCTTAGAGGACTCTTCTCCAGGTTCATCTCTCTGTAGGTGATGACTTTGTTATGGAAGGTTTGGGAATTGCTTTCTTTTAGAGTTTTGATAATTAGTGGGTACCGGCCTAATTCTGCTCTGCATGCTTCATTTGGTGTTTTACATTGTATACAGAGGATATTTTTGCAGAATTCTGCATGCAGAGTCTCAATTTGGTGTCTCTCTCTCAGTGGTGGAGGTATCTCATCAGACCTGGAGGACAGGAGGAAACAGGGTCAAAACAAGAGGAAGAACCAGATCACAGACGCCACCCAGCTTAAGAGCTTCCCCTGCAAGAGGTTCAGGAAGGTATGGGAGCACATTTTCCCTCCCCACACCCTGTAACACTAGGCATTGCATTACACAAGATTCAGAAAGCCCGAAAGTTGCAAGAGCTTCCCTTGCAAAAGGTACAGGGAAACACCCCACAATAACCATATAGACATAGTAGAATTGTAAGGCTGCGTTTACACAGGCAGCCCAATGCTGATCTTTTTACACTAATTGGTATTTTGACCAATCAGACCAGCTCTAAAAAAAAGATCTGATGTGAAAAGATCTGATTTGATTTCTCAAAAAAGGCTATTAGGAGAAAAAATATCAGAATTGGGCTGCCTGTGTAGAGGCAGCCACAGGAATGTTTCACAGGAGCTTTCTCTTTGGTGAAATGTTCTGAAGGGTGTGAGCACACTCTGTTCTTTTCATAATAACACTGTCGGCATAGTAACCGTACACTACCAGAGAACAAGGTGTTCTATCTCCCCAGCAACAGACAGTGCCTCATTATTTATGAATCATCATAACACTTCAGCTATTATTACAGATACATTTTCCACACAATAATAAACCTAAACTGGCATTGTTAAATACTTATTGGCTTGAAGGGCATTCTAGAGCTTGCAATATTTCCCTATAACGCACGGTAGAATTGAAGGGCATATACATATTTTGTTTGAGCTGCTTTTTAAAGTAAGTCTAATTGGAAAAGTATTGTTTTTAATTTGATTTTCATAATAGCCAGCTCAGACTGATGGTTGGGTTAGCTAAACTAGCGAGTCTGTTAGCTACAGTAGTTGTCTTGTTAACCAAGCAATCTAGGTAACTTGCTAGCTACTTCAGTGGATGTTGAACACATTTCTAGTGGTAAATATGTTAAATTCTAGCCTTGGTGTAAAAGGGATAATCAACACGGGCTCTATGCGTTCTGTGAGAAAGGAAGGTCAGTTTCATTCCGCTCGTGTCTAGTTGATCATCTACCGTCATTCATTATTTTCCATAGGACACATAACCCCTCATTATGTCTTATACATGATTTGCATGTTTTCCCCCTTTTCTCCCCCTCCCTTTTCTGCCACTCGTCCCCCCCCTCTCTCTCTCCAGGGTAAATGCACACACGGTGAAAAATGCTGTTACTCCCATGACCTGGAACAGACTGACCAGATGGAGTGATGGTGGAGCGAGTCTCCTCTCTTCCCTCCCACTTGGTATCCTCATGTCCAGCTCAGCAGAATCTGTCCACTAAGGTATACTGGACACAATCATGACGAAACTCCAGGCCCCAGACATAACTAACTTTGAACTCCGGGGTGACGTTTCCCCCTTGGTACAGATCTAGGATCAGCTTCCCCTCCCCAATCCTCTACATTACCATTAGTGGGGAGAATGCAAAACTGACCCAGTATCAGCATCTATGGGCAACTTCATTATGGGATGTCTAGTTAGCCCTGTATTGGAAATACACATACTGGCTTCATACTGAAGTGAAGCATCAATTCTGTTTTATGACTGTTGTGACAGTCTAATAAAAGTCTTCATGACAAGTGTGGAGAAGTCATTTGTTCTGGTGGAAAATAGCTTTTACTGATGGGTCATTTTTATTACAGCTGTTGTAATTGTCAATGTGCTTTGACTTCCATTGTAGCACATGTACATATTATAGTCATGTAGAGGAATGGGTGAGTGAATACACACTGTACATATTATAGTCATGTAGAGGAATGGGTGAGTGAATACACACTGCACATATTATAGTCATGTAGAGGAATGGGTGAGTGAATACACACTGTACATATTATAGTCATGTAGAGGAATGGGTGAGTGAATACACACTGTACATATTATAGTCATGTAGAGGAATGGGTGAGTGAATACACACTGTACATATTATAGTCATGTAGAGGAATGGGTGAGTGAATACACACTGAGAAACAACCTGGGTTTAACTTCAGCTGCACATTGATCACTCTGATTCAACACACAAGCTGTTCAATTCTCATCTTTTGCCACTAATTGGTCTTCTGACCAATCAGATTGGATCTTTTGCCACTAATTGGTCTTCTGACCAATCAGATTGGATCTTTTGCCACTAATTGGTCTTCTGACCAATCAGATTGGATCTTTTGCCCGTGTAAATGCAGCCTAAACCACTCATTTGAAAAAGGCATTCAATTACGAGAGGAAAATCGCTTATTGCACAGAATATTCACTCGGCATGTAGAAATGTGAATCAGAAAATATATATTGGTAACAGGTGTGTGTGTGAATAGTTTATTGATGTTAGAGACAAACGACAATGACAATTTAGTAATAAGTAGTTACAGAAAAGGGCTTTGAAATACCAGAAAGGTTGTGGTATTGGCACTAGAATTACAACACAAACGGATTGTTCAGCGGCTTCAAAGAAGCTCTTTTATAGGAGCTAATTTAAAACCCACTCCGGTCAACTCTCAACTTATGACAAGAAATCCTGTTCACTTGATTCATCTTCATGTACTCAGACTCCAAATTATTTACATCCAATCGAGGCAGTGAGTTCATAATTGCTAAGCCACAGGGATTGATCATTGGCTAGTTCTGGAACGGAGGTTGGTGATTGACTATCTCTGCCTGACACGGAGCAGGAAGGTGCGTATCTCCATGGGCTTGAGGCTCACCTCCCACACAGAGGGGTCTCCCCCTCTCTTCGGCAGGGGCTTCTCACCTGAGGCAAACGGAGACAACAGGTATCAAGCTCTGTGCAATGAACAGAGCAACAAGCCCCACAACGGACTAACAAAGGAATTGCTACAATAAAGCAGGTCAGCGGTCTTCACGCGTCCTAGAGGGCTGAGTAAGCAGAGAGTTGATTTGTTACACCTGTGTGATGTGTACCTGACTCCGCCTTCCAGTCCAGACGCGTCATCTCATCCTTCCACTGATTGGCTGACAGGTTCATCTCGGACACGCCCAGCACGTCCAGAGTGGAGAACAGCTTCTACAGAGAGAGCAGTGAGTGACTGATGGAGAGTAGAGCATCTGTCAGTAACTTCAGTATCTACATTGCATTCATGTTTTCAAAGCGGTTTGAAATGAATTAACTTGTGAATAACAGTTACATCACGTTGAGACAGGAATGTATGGTATTAGTAAAAGGTTTCACTTTGTTTATGGCTCGTATGCATACGTGTGGGAGTTCTGAAGCTGTAGGTTGACAGTTCATCTTGCTCTCCATAGCCCGATACTGATGCTCCAGTCTGAGCAGCACTGTGTGTGTGTGTTCGCCACTAACCTGACAGTGAGACTGAATGCTCTCCTGGGCTTGCTGCTGGTGCTCCAGCCTTAGAACCACAGTCTCTGTATGGTGTGTGTGTATATACAGTATTACATATCACTAACCTGACAGTGAGACTGAATGCTCTCCTGGGCTTGCTGCTGGTGCTCCAGCCTTAGAACCACAGTCTCTGTATGGTGTGTGTGTATATACAGTATCACATATCACTAACCTGCAGATTAACAGTAACAGGCTGGGAATGCTCCTTGCTCTCTGAAGCTTGGTACTGATGCTCCAGTCTGAGCAGCACTGTGTCCTGGTCCCACTGAGACACTGTCAACAGGTGAACAGCAGGGGGCAGCACTGCCTGTAGCCCAGAGAACTGAGGTGGGGGGGTTCAAAGATGGGTTCATTTCAATAGTCCAAAGTGACACATTTCACCTGCAGAGCTGATAACTGTTCCTCAATCAGCCTCCTTCACTCTCCCCCCTTTCCTAGATGCCTCACCTCTTTCTCAAAATCCATTGAAGAAGGCCTGAGGGGCGGGACCTTGAACCTTCTCCAATACGGTTGAGAAAGAGGCAAGGAGGAGAACTTGAGGAAAGAATCATTTGCGATGGGTTCTCTCTCACCTCCAGCCTGGTACTCGGGTGCAGCTCTCCGTCGGTGAACGTGATGAGAGGCTGCAGTACCACTTCCTGTGCTAGGGGGCGGTGTGTGTCAGCAGCCGTGGCAGGGGGGCTGAGGGAGAGGAGGTGGCGACCACGAACCACCAGGCCTTCTGGGTAAATGTCAGACATCTCATTGAGGGGCTCACCTACACCCCGGACGTCATCGTACAGCAACCTACGGTGGAGCTGGGGGGGGGGGTCGTGTGGATGGAGTGTGTCAGATGTGACAGTGATAAAGATAGACAGGGTGTGGATGGAGTGTGTCAGATGTGACAGTGATAAAGATAGACAGGGTGTGGAGCCTGAGGGGGGGGGGTCGTGTGGATGGAGTGTGTCAGATGTGACAGTGATAAAGATAGACAGGGTGTGGAGCCGGGGGAAAGAGGTGAGACGTGAAACACACACAACAGATGTCTTTGACGCCAAAATCCTACCACATGAAAAATGAAGAGTAGTGAGAGAGTGTGTGTGTTACCATGATCTCCAGTGATCCATCCTGGATGCTGCCCCCTCCCTGAGAACGGTCCGTCACTACAGTCAGCTGGTCCTTGTCGTCCTGCACAGACACACAGTGGAAGTCACCATTTACTATTGTCAGATAATATGACATGAACTTGTAAAACAGAGTGAAGAGAACAGGAGGGAGAGTCGAGAGTTTTGGACCAGAAGTCTACCACAGAAAAAGGAACTAAGTGGGAAGAGGAAAAGAAAGTGCATGATCACGAGAGAAGGAAGAGGAAGTGTCAGACCGGGGTGTGTGACCAATGAGACACACCTTAATGTAAGCTCTAGAGTTGATTGGATAGTAGTTGCCAGCAATTGGCTCAGACTGTCTCAGGTTCCACGTGGGCCGGTAGTCTTTCCTGTCAGAGACAGATATACAACGCATTAGGGTGTATACTGTGTGTCTGAACACACTACTGGAATACGGTACTCCATCATCAACACATACTGATGCAGTATAGAGTTGGGAAACACACACGGGTTCCTCACCGTCTCTGTAGCATCTCTCTGCCATTAGAGTCAGTGTAGAAGACACCAGAGGAGTTGATGCTGCTGTCTAGACGACTTATCACCTCTTTACCCAGGTCATCACTGATGGGGGGGGCAGATAGAGAGAAAGGGGGGGCAGATAGAGAGAAGGGGGGGGCAGATAGAGAGAAAGGGGGTGGCAGATAGAGAGAAGGGGGGGCAGATAGAGAGAAGGGGGGGCAGATAGAGAGAAGGGGGTGGCAGATGGGGAGGGGGGGGCAGATGGGGGGGGGGGGCAGATAGAGAGAGGGGGGGGCAGATAGAGAAGGGGGGATGGCAGATAGAGAGAAAGGGGGGGGCAGATAGAGAGAAGGGGGGGGAAGATAGAGAGAAGGGGGGGGGGCAGATAGAGAGAACATGATACACTATAATCTATGGTACAGGAATACTTTCTAGTCCGTTAAAGACTCACTCCTTCTGCCAGACATGCACAGGCTGTCTCAATAACGCTCCATTCTCCTTCCAGTGCATTATCTGTGACCAGGCCCCATGTGGCTCTGAGCCCCTTCCTCACCCTATAGGCACCGGGCCGACAGTCCACTCCAATTCCAGAGCCCTGCTGTCTGTGTAGAGACGGACCACCTGAGAGACCCAGGGACTGAACCACTGTCTCACCTCCTGCACCACAGAATTCTGATGGAGGGAGGGGGAGAGAGGAGGGGGGGGGAATAAGACAGGGGAAGGGGGTTAAGGCAGAGACTAGAAATTGTGAGATGACTGGAATGAATCTCTTGAACGTTTAGTGGGTCTCATGCATATTGAATTATATTGAAACACATGCAAGTAAAGAGACTAGATGAAGTATAATGTAGTAGGTACCTGTAGTGTTTCTATCTTAGCCGTCTTGCTGATGATGAAGGGGGTGGAGGTGTTAGGTCTGAAGATGTAGGCCCCTGACATCTGAATACTCTCTGAGTTGTTACCATCGCTGGCGTTGTACCTGGACAAACATACACAGAACAAAGATGACAGAAAATCCCTCAACGTGACAATGCTAGCACACAGTGAGAGTAAAGAAGAAGGTTGGGGAGAGAAGGACTGAGAGGGAGAAATAATTATGGAAGGGTATAGAGAATAGGAAGGAGTGAGAGAGAGAGAAGGGTAGAGAGAAATGGAGAGCGAGAGGGAAGGGTAGAGAGAAATGGAGAGAGAGAGGGAAGGGTAGAGAGAAATGGAGAGAGAGAGGGAAGGGTAGAGAGAAATGGAGAGAGAGAGGGAAGGGTAGAGAGAAATGGAGAGAGAGAGAGAGAGAAGGGTAGAGAGAGAGTAAGTAGTACGGACCAGTAGAAGTTCTGTGACAGTTTGACAGTCTGTTGTGTCTCCAGGTTACTGAGGCTGCTGAGGAGACCCGTCTCTGGGTCAAAGGTCACCCTGAGAAACTAGAGGAGACACAAAGTGACAGAACAGGTGACATCCAAACCTAAAAACCGAGATACAAAACTTTCCAAACTTAAAACAACACCTTTCCAACTGACTTTATACATGATATGTCATCATTAACGGAGACATTGTACATTTTGGAATATTGGTCTCCATTGATGACATGAAATCAATACATCAAATATTTGCTTTCATAGTAGAAAGTATGTTTGTGTCCAGCCACAAGACCCAGACCTTGTTCTGTACAGCCTTGGGAGCCCTGGGCAGTGGAGAGGACTGAGGAGATGGAGGGCCGTTCTGAAGCAGGGAGACAGAGTAGGTGCTGTAGCCCAGGGGAGGGGCCTGAACCTGGAACAACAGCTCGTTGACAGCGTACCCCCTGCCCCGTCGCACCGCCGCTGTGGCCTGGGACACTGGGACCACCTGGGGGGGGGGGGGGGATAGAGTGGGGTACTCTCACAAAACGCAAATACACACACAATACATACCTGTCATAACAAAGGTTATTGAACAACGACATATGACAGCCATTATCAGAACAGACAGACCAACCTGACTGTCCACAGCCTTGCCCTTAGCATCTGAGATCCTGTAGGCCGTCCCGTTGACTGGCAGTCTAACTGGCCAACTGACTGGACGAGCTAGAGGGTTGTACACGTTCACTGAGAACTGACAGAGAAACATGGAAACAGAGAGGAGGGAAATTTAACTTCACGGAACCAAAGAGGAACTGTGAGTGTGTGTGTGTGCCCGTGTAGTGTTACCTTCTTGCTGGTCTCTGTGAGGGGACACACACTGATGTTGAGGTGTTCACAGTAAACACGAGGAGCAGATGATCCACTCAGAGAGGATAGAGTGTTACTGACCAACACCTGGGACAGTGGGGAGAGAGAGGTTACACACACTGTACAGTGATATACTTTATTTAGTCTGTGTCCTATAGTCCTCCACACAGTGGGGATGAGAGAGGTTACACACACTGTACAGTGATATACTTTATTTAGTCTGTGTCCTATAGTCCTCCACACAGTGGGGATGAGAGGTTACACACACTGTACAGTAATATCCTTTATTTAGTCTGTGTCCTATAGTCCTCCACACAGTGGGGATGAGAGGTTACACACACTGTACAGTGATATACTTTATTTAGTCTGTGTCCTATAGTCCTCCACACAGTGGGGATGAGAGGTTACACACACTGTACAGTAATATCCTTTATTTAGTCTGTGTCCTATAGTCCTCCACACAGTGGGGATGAGAGGTTACACACACTGTACAGTGATATACTTTATTTAGTCTGTGTCTTATAGTCCTCCACACAGTGAGTGAGAGGTTAAACACACACTGTACAGTGATATACTTTATTTAGTCTGTGTCCTATAGTCCTCCACACAGTGGGGAGAGAGAGGTTACACACACTGTACAGTGATATACTTTATTTAGTCTGTGTCCTATAGTCCTCCACACAGTGGGGAGAGAGAGGTTACACACACTGTACAGTGATATACTTTATTTAGTCTGTGTCCTATAGTCCTCCACACAGTGGGGATGAGAGGTTACACACACTGTACAGTAATATACTTTATTTAGTCTGTGTCCTATAGTCCTCCACACAGTGGGGATGAGAGGTTACACACACTGTACAGTAATATACTTTATTTAGTCTGTGTCCTATAGTCCTCCACACAGTGGGGATGAGAGGTTACACACACTGTACAGTGATATACTTTATTTAGTCTGTGTCCTATAGTCCTCCACACAGTGGGGAGAGAGAGGTTACACACACTGTACAGTGATATACTTTATTTAGTCTGTGTCTTATAGTCCTCCACACAGTGGGGAGAGAGAGGTTACACACACTGTACAGTGATATACTTTATTTAGTCTGTGTCCTATAGTCCTCCACACAGTGGGGAGAGAGAGGTTACACACACTGTACAGTGATATACTTTATTTAGTCTGTGTCCTATAGTCCTCCACACAGTGGGGAGAGAGAGGTTACACACACTGTACAGCGATATACTTTATTTAGTCTGTGTCCTATAGTCCTCCACACAGTGAGTGAGAGGTTAAACACACACTGTACAGTGATATACTTTATTTAGTCTGTGTCCTATAGTCCTCCACACAGTGGGGAGAGAGAGGTTACACACACTGTACAGTGATATACTTTATTTAGTCTGTGTCCTATAGTCCTCCACACAGTGGGGATGAGAGGTTACACACACTGTACAGTGATATACTTTATTTAGTCTGTGTCCTATAGTCCTCCACACAGTGGGGATGAGAGGTTACACACACTGTACAGTAATATACTTTATTTAGTCTGTGTCCTATAGTCCTCCACACAGTGAGTGAGAGGTTAAACACACACTGTACAGTGATATACTTTATTTAGTCTGTGTCCTATAGTCCTCCACACAGTGGGGATGAGAGGTTACACACACTGTACAGCGATATACTTTATTTAGTCTGTGTCCTATAGTCCTCCACACAGTGAGTGAGAGGTTAAACACACACTGTACAGTGATATACTTTATTTAGTCTGTGTCCTATAGTCCTCCACACAGTGGGGAGTGAGAGGTTACACACACTGTACAGCGATATACTTTATTTAGTCTGTGTCTTATAGTCCTCCACACAGTGGGGAGAGAGAGGTTACACACACTGTACAGTAATATCCTTTATTTAGTCTGTGTCCTATAGTCCTCCACACAGTGGGGAGAGAGAGGTTAAACACACACTGTACAGTGATATACTTTATTTAGTCTGTGTCTTATAGTCCTCCACACAGTGGAGAGAGAGGTGGAGAGTCAATCATACACAGTTCGTTCATCTAACAAGAGAGACTGCATGGATCAATAGAAAGAACAGGCACACATGGTAGGTACCTGGCAGTGTGCCCAGCCGTTGGCCAGTTTCCTAGCGTAGTCGTTGGCAACGTGTTGCTTTTCCGTCCCGGATACGGCGTCGTGATGCTGAGCCACTGCCATGGCCTTCTCTACCAATCACAACACAGAACACTCCCTGTCAACCTTGCTGTCCTCTAAACCGCTTCAAGCTTATTAATACAAAGGATGCAAGTATTAATAAGGATGCTAGTATTAATAAGAAGGATGGCAGTATTAATAAGAAGGTTGCCCGTATTAATAAAAAGGATGCCCGTATTAATAAGAAGGATGCTAGTATTAATAAGAAGGATGCCAGTATTAATAAGAAGGATGCCCGTATTAATAAGAAGGATGCCCGTATTAATAAGAAGGATGCCTGCCAGTATTAATAAGAAGGATGCCTGCCAGTATTAATAAGAAGGATGCCTGCCAGTATTAATAAGAAGGATGCCTGCCAGTATTAATAAGAAGGATGCCTGCCAGTATTAATAAGAAGGATGCCTGCCAGTATTAATAAGAAGAATGCCAGTATTAATAAGAAGGATGCTAGTATTAATAAGAAGGATGCTACTATTAATAAGAAGGATGCTACTATTAATAAGAAGGATGCTAGTATTAATAAGAAGGATGCCAGTATTAATAAGAAGGATGCCAGTATTAATAAGAAGGATGCTAGTATTAATAAGAAGGATGCCAGTATTAATAAGGATGCCAGTATTAATAAGAAGGATGCCAGTATTAATAAGAAGGATGCCAGTATTAATAAGAAGGATGCTACTATTAATAAGAAGGATGCTAGTATTAATAAGAAGGATGCCAGTATTAATAAGAAGGATGCCAGTATTAATAAGAAGGATGCTAGTATTAATAAGAAGGATGCCAGTATTAATAAGAAGGATGCTAGTATTAATAAGAAGGATGCCAGTATTAATAAGAAGGATGCCAGTATTAATAAGAAGGATGCTAGTATTAATAAGAAGGATGCCAGTATTAATAAGAAGGATGCTAGTATTAATAAGAAGGATGCTAGTATTAATAAGAAGGATGCTAGTATTAATAAGAAGGATGCCAGTATTAATAAGAAGGATGCCAGTATTAATAAGAAGGATGCTAGTATTAATAAGAAGGATGCTACTATTAATAAGAAGGATGCTAGTATTAATAAGAAGGATGCTAGTATGGACATTGAAACAGAGTCTGACTGCCACTAGTCTTAGTCAACTCATGTAGTGATGATGAAGTAGTGCACTTGAATGTGATGAAAGTGTGTACAGTAGACACTTACTCAGGGTCTCACTGTCTCCAGCTCCAAAGGGACCTTTCCTTGAGATGGGACCACCAAGGACCTCCAGCTGTTTACACGTCTGTGAAACCAGAGGGAGGAGAGGAATAATGCATTAACCACGTCTCCAGACATGGCCTCAGTGTGGGGCGACTGAACTGTCATCCCTGAGTGAATGTCTGGTGGCTTTGTATGAAAAGTGTACAAGCTGTCAAATCCATGACTCCTCACCTCCCTCTGGAAAGCTCATTGGAGAAGAGGCCCCACGTCCCTCCCCTTCGACCTCCTCCTCCAACGAGGAGGAATCAATGGCCGCGTTCGACATAAAGCCAACTTTAAAGGCAAGTCGAGACTGACTAATCTACAAATCACCTTACAACATCAATAACTGCTCAATATTACTTGTAGATCAGTCAGTCAGTCACAACTTATCCATGACACATCACGGCTTTGAGGCTCTCAAACACAGCGTGTATAAGCTTTTCAGACTCAGCCATTGTCTGTGGTTTGAGTAGTGTACCTGCAGGTAGCTGTTGCTGATCCTCTCATAGCGTTTCAGGGCTGGACGGCTGGTGAAATATCCTGTCCAGAAGTCATGAGCTGAGTCAGCATAGGGGAAGAAATCATCTCCTTTTAGAGGCCTGACAGGGGGGTCAGGGGTGAGAGAGAGAAGAGAAAACATTTAAATGACCTGTACATCATTGAAGGTAGCAGGAGGGAGTAGAGAATGTTGACTTCAGAGGCCGTTACTCTAGCTAGCTAGACATAGTTTAGTATTCTAACAGAATCATATAGTTAATATAGTGGTATAGTACCATGTGAGGTTAGCCCTGTGTAGCTCCTGTAGGTAACAGGAGGGTGTAGAGTAGAGAACGTTGACTTCAGAGCCATTACTCTGCATCTGGTTGACGTAGCGAATGAGCTTGTCCAGGTTCTTATACCACAGGTTGGCGTTCTCATACTGGAAGTCTGACCCCATAGTCATTATGATGTGGTTGGTTTTATACACCAATGCCTGGTGCAGGGGAGAAGAGAGAGAGAGAGAGTGTGTGTGTGTTATTATGACTAACCTGTATGTGTGTGTGTGTGTGTGTGTGTGTGTGACCGACCGACCTGTATGTGTGTGTCTCGTCTCTAACCTGTCCGTGTGCGATGTGGAGGAACCTGGTCACCACATCGTCAACATTATAGTCCTCCAGATCAGGGTCGTCTCTGATTGGTGGATCGTCACATGACTGGTCCCAACAGAAGCCCTCCGGAGGGTTGTACCCGTTAGGGAGGATACCTGGAGGAGAGGGGGCTGGGTTAGGCTACTGGGGTGCTAGGGGTCAGGGTTCATAGGTGGGAGGTCAGGTCAGGATTGATCACATGACTGTTCTCAACAGAAGCCGTCGGGAGGGTTGTACCTGTTAGGGAGGATCCCTATGGGAGAGGGGGCTGGGTAAGGCTACAGCGGTGGCTAGGGGTCAGATGTCAGGGATTGAAGGTCAGTATTGATAAAGGGAGAGGGGTTTTGTCTAGAAGGGATACAGCTTTCGTCAAAATTGACTTTTCGTAGCAGGTTAGGACAACTTACACTTTTGACTTCAATTTGACACAAGCTGTATCCCATCTAAACATTGACCGGGGAGACGGGTGTTAGACTATAGACTACACTTGGGTGGGGAGAGAGGACAGATGTTAGTGCCGAAAGGGAAAGAGTAATATTGATGAGGAAAATGGGATATCCCAGGTCTATTGCAAAAAAATAGGTTGTGAGCAATATGACAGAAAATATCTAATGGAACGACTACGTGAAGCTGTTGCTATATTGCTAGAGGTTGAAGGTGAAAGATCAGTACCAGTGAAGAGGTCAGCCATAGGGGGGGTGAGGCTCTCGCTGGCCCTCCACAACATCTCCTGTTCCCTGGCTACCATCCTCCTGTTACGATCCTGGTAGTCCAGACGACCAAAGAAGAAGCCGTCATAACCCATCTAGAACAGAGAGAACCATCAGTCAATACAATACACACACAAGATAACATGGTTTCTTGTCACATACACCAGGTAGTTGCAGTGAAATGTGTTGTTTTACAGGGTCATCCATGGTAGTATGGCGCCTTCTAAAAGCTTTACCTTCTGGGCTCGGGTATTCAAACCAGCAGCCTTTAGGTTACTGGACCAACGCTAGGCTACCTGCCACCCATTCAATACAATAAACACAGTACGGATTCTAATCGTCCCTCTGACCTTTGAACTGAACGGAAAGATGAGGGAGACTCATGCCGTCTCGTGTTATTTCTGACTTGGAAAACTTTAGAGTAAATTTGTTTTACCCCACTTCTATTCCCAACTCACGAGAACCTTATGACACTGACAACCTTTCAACAGATGAGAGTCTTGGATGGTTGTACTATATCTATTCTGACAATGGATTAAGACATGATGGAAAAAAGGAGTGGAAGAAATTTCCCCGCGCAAGAATAGACAGAGAAAGGCTGACAGACAGGATATTGTGAGGTAGAAAAAGGACAGCAGATTGTGGGTTGTATTCACTAGGAACCAAACTGGCCAAAACAGGGAGGGACCTACCTGTAATAAGAAACATTAAGAAACACTAATGAATATGACCCTCACCTGTGCGAACATGGAGGCGTGCTCGCGGGCGTGCCCGAAGGGGTCGATGTGCCAGGCGACGCGGGGGCGACCGCAGTGTCCGAACGTGTCGTTGAGGAACCGCAGGCCCATGGTCATCTGGTCTATGACTGCACTGTAGTGAGTGGTCGCCTCGTCACTCATACACCAGCCCCCGTTTACAAACTCCAACCGCCCTGAGAGGAGGGAGGGGAGGGGAGGGGGAGACAAAAGTGATAACAGCAATAAAGATTTATTTAATGTAATATGACTTAATCACAGGTTAAAGGGGTTATAACTGTTTATAACCTCTGAATTGCAATTTACATCTGTTCAATAACACCACCAATAGCAGTCACACTCAGGTGAGAAAGATGCTTTATCACACTGCTATAACACCTACATCTCTTCTCTCATTAACCTGCTGTCTGACTGGCTCCTTCACCAGCAGTAGAAGGCGAACTCTACCGCTTTATAACGTCTTCCTGACATGTTTTATAAAGGCTCTATAACCCCTCTCTGGCCTCACCCTCATTGACTAGCTGTTTGACAGTGTTCTGCATGTCATCAGTCTGTTGTTTCCACCACCGGTAGAAGAAGGCCGTCTCTACGTAGATGAAGCGTCTGTCAGGGTTCTTCAGCAGCTGGTCCACCACAGAGTCCAGAATGTACTGCACCCCGGCGTGCTGGATGTCATTACGGTCTGGAACGACGACAGGCAGGTTACATACACAGGTTAGACACACACACACAAACGTGATAACACATATGCACACACGATACAACATCTATCATGTGGTTCACATCCACCCAGTCATGAGGTTTGAAATGTAAAACCATGTGATTCTAGGTTATTGTAGGTGTTATGTATGCCTATAATAAAAACCTCACAACTATGGTTTTAACAATGTGTCAGTTTAACTTTTAACTATACCACCTTGACCTATGACATAGCTGTTTATGACTGTGTTTGTGTGTGTAGATGTGAGCCACATGATAGATGGGTGGGGGGGATACAGACCTCCATAAAAGTATTGGTCCACGGTCTTGAGCCAGCCGACGTCGTCGTGGGTGTGGGGAACCAGATGCACGTTCAACATCCCAGGCTTGGTAGCATGACATGACTAGGATGTGTAGCACACACGATGGGAAAATAATGAGGGATTTTAGCTGGTGGGCTAATGTTATGGGAAGGAGAGAGGCATATCAGAGGCTACTTAGCTTTATAAACATTGTAAAGTTGTAATTGTAATTTAATTAAACCACCAATGAAAACAGTGCAAGACCAGACTTAGTGCAAGACTGGCTAGATCGAATGGGATTTGTAGCTTTGCATTTCACGTTTTAAGTGGAAGTATAAATATGTTGTGCCAGAAATATAACTTCTGCTACTGTGTTCTCTACACGAAAATGAAGGGGTTTGAAATCGGCTAAAGAAGAAGTTCATCAAAGCCGCTATACCAATACACGGTTTAAGTGTTTCAGTTGCGTTTTTATTCGCCAC
The DNA here is from genome assembly GCF_057628025.1 of Oncorhynchus mykiss. Taxonomy (NCBI): domain Eukaryota; kingdom Metazoa; phylum Chordata; class Actinopteri; order Salmoniformes; family Salmonidae; genus Oncorhynchus; species Oncorhynchus mykiss. The sequence goes on along the minus strand of NC_143034.1, from coordinate 19,005,593 downwards.
AATAGGGATAGGAACTATAGACGTACCTTGTATCCACATGTTGGACTTTCTTGGGGTGTTTGACAGACGGGAAAGCCCCAAACGCTACTTTGAAATAATAACAGGAGGAACACAAACGGTGTATATTCCGGAGTCGCCATCTTGGAAAACAGCCACGAGTCATGTGACATTTGTTTATGTATCTTTCCCATCATGTGACTTCCCCCCAGACCACGCCCTCTAGGGGCAGGCCTTTTCTTGTTTTATGCTCTGAAAGGGAAAATTGGATCGTTGAGAGTAAAATAGAGATTGAAAATGTATAATTGGTTTATTGAAGACAGTAACAGTTACACAGCCCACATGAATACAAAGCTACACATTCATTGTAATAGTCACAGAGAAATAAATTATTGAAGGAATGGGGAGGTAGAGAGAGATGGGGCCATAGAAACCATAGGCTACCCAGCATAGCCTATCCCACTATTAGTCTGACTATAACTCATGAAATAATGCACTTTATAGCAAATACATATTTCCTTCAATGTCCCTTCATGATGATATAATGGCATTCAAAGCCTTTCCAACTAATAGTATTTTGAAATAGCTACATTCCACATTCGGCTACATTGCAATTTTTCACATGATGTTATTGTTAAGTAACAGTCACAGTGATCAATAGAATAGGATGATTGATCAAGATGGCTTCATGGCAGCTGAAGTGAAGTCTCTGTTTACAAGAGGGCCACATTGTGAATGATATTTGAATGGAGAGGCCATGCATACAATATGCTGCTCAGTTCAGACTCTCCTTACACAACAACATTGTCTTTTCAGCATCACTAGTTTGGTGACTTGTGATAGGCCGAGGTAAGGCTATCCAAGTAACACAACGCCTCCACAGAGTTGAGCGCAGATTAGAGTTTTTTTTGGCATCGATACTTAAAAAATGATTGATTGATGTCAATGTAAATTATTAATCCCTTACCGTGGACCTATGCTGAGTTGACACCTTGAGTTGATATTTCAGGGAGGCACGTAGCCTAGCGGTTAAGAGTGCTGGGCTAGTAACTGAAAGGTTGCCCGGTTTGAATCCCAGAGCTGACTAAGTGAAAAAATCTGTCGCTGTGCCCTTGAGTAAGGCATTTAACCTTAATTGCTCCTGTACGTTGCCCTGGATAAGAGTGTGTGCTAAATGACTGAAATGTAGAGCAACAGCAATGAGTAAACAATCAGTTGATGGTTGTAGCTTTTAGGAGGTTCATTTAAAAAAACACAGTGCAGGAGTAGAGGTACCTGGCAACCCTAAAGCAGGGTTCTGGCCATAACAAGAGAGGGCAGCAGAGTTAGGTTTGGGGTCTAGGATGGGTTCCCATTGGGTGAAGAGAAGGTGTTCAGAAAGAGAGAGGTCAGGGAGCAGTAAAGAGCAGGGTTCATGTTTTCTGGGGCAGAAAAACAAATTTGTGTTTACATGTAATCAATGGTATTTGCTCGGCAGTACGCAGGAAGAGTTCCCATTGGGTCAAAATAAGAGATCCAGAAACAGATGGGAAGAGGTTAGTTCCCGTTGTGTGTTTCATGTGGACATATCAACAGTGTGGAGTCCAGGTCTAACCGAAACGCTGGGTACAGCGGCTGAGAGAACGGACACCTGAACGCGTGGAGCAGGGAAACGCTGTCCGACGCCACACTATAGAACGACAACGCTCCCTTCTGGTGTTCCAGAAACACGCCGATCCGCGGGCACAGGGGCGCAGCTACGGTCGTCTTCCGGTTATCGTGCCACGCGGCGTAACCGGCGTGCGTGCATCTCAGACGCCATGAGTTCTCGTTGCGTCCCAGCAGACAGGGTTTTCCACCTCCTTTAGATGAGAAAAACATGAATACAAACCTTCACCAGGGAATCTTGATAAGAAAACCTTTGGCTGTCCCTATATAGTGCACACGTTTTGTCCGGAGCCAAATGGGATACCGTTTCAGACAAAGCCTTGATTAGAAAGTCATTATTACAAACACTTTATGTGTGAAATGTTGACATTTGCAAATTGCTCAACATAACTGACAGGAAAAACAATCCCTAGAAGCAGCTACCTTTTCGTCCGATCCCTTTGTATGTCACCCCAATGTCCACCCACCCTCCTCCCCTCCACTCCACCTCCCAATAGCTGGCCCCTCCAAACTGTCCCTCCCTACAGAGGACCTGGGCCACGGAGTCGAAGCGCAAGGGGTGGAGGGGGTAGGACTGGGGCTCCTCTCCACAGTGAGCCCCCTGGGGACCCTCCAAGAGGAACAGGGTGGGGTGGGCCGTGTCTGGATCCAGGGACAGACGACAGGAGCCTGAAGAGAGAGAGGAGGGGGTTAAGGATAAACGAGTGAGAGATCCATCGGGACCCTCAGGAAGGACCAAGGTGGGGGTGGGCAGTGTCTGGGTGCAGGGACAGGAGATTGAGGAGATCAATCAACCAACCAATCAATCAATAAGATGCCTGAGTCCAGAGTGATTGATTGAACAATCCATGACAATTATTTACCTGTTAGCTTAGAAGTGTCATAAACTTTCAGTAGCATTATCATGACCACCGGGTACCATTTCTAACAGAGATTATTGAACTAAATACACAGCAGTTTTCGGCGCAGTAAAATGAACAGTGACCATATGAATGTCTGTCTGCAAATAGGACAGTCTTAATCTAATAGAACTATTAGAATTAAATACAAGAAATGAACAACGCACTATTACGCGACAGCGTGGTTGCCTGGACAGAGGGCCAGTGTTCTGATTGACGTCTAGCCCAGACAGATACCGTACATGCCTGCCACAGTCTTAAGGGTCCTACACACCCTATGCAAACAGAGCGACGGAGAGCCATATACGGTCCGTTCGAAAATTTGAGCAGCAAAAAAGTACGTAGAAAACGACGCTCCGTCGCTGCGTTTGCCTAGTTTACATAAAGTGCGTAGCTGCATTTCCTCTAACCCAGACAGTGTGAATTATTAAACCTAACACCCGTCTCCATGATCTCCTCCTGTCCATGGGCTTGTCTCATCATGTACCTGTTGTTCACCGTGAACAACAGACTACTAAATGTCAGAAATATCATATCCACCTATGATTCATGAAGGTAAAGAAAGCACCAGACAGACATGGAGTACTTCCCAAATGGCACCCTATTCCCTATGTAGTGCAATGCTTTTGACCAGGGCCCTAGTCTAAAGTAGTGCACTATATAGGGAATAGAGTGCCATTTGGGACACAAGTGCGTTCTCAGGTTACCTTTTCACCCTCATTAACTGTGAAGGTGAGGAGGGGGACAGGAGGAGGAGGGAAGGAGGGCATGGGAGAAAGAGAGAGAGATCCCCTTTCTGAGTAGCTCTGGGTTTGTGCCAACAGTATGTCAACACCTGTGTTTGTGTGTGTTTGTGTGCGTCTCAGTGTGTGTGTTTGTATGCATGGCAGTGTGTGTGTGTGTGTGTGTGTGTGTGTGTGTGTATGTGTGTGTGTTTGTATGAGTGTCAGTGTGTGTGTTTGTATGCATGGCAGTGTGTGTGTGTTTGTGTGTGTGTGTGTTTGTATGAGTGTCAGTGTGTGTGTGTGTGTGTGTGTTTGTATGAGTGTCAGTGTGTGTGTGTTTGTATGAGTGTCAGTGTGTGTGTGTGTGTGTGTTTGTATGAGTGTCAGTGTGTGTGTGTGTTTGTGTGTGTGTGTGTTTGTATGAGTGTCAGTGTGTGTGTGTGTGTGTTTGTATGAGTGTCAGTGTGTGTGTGTGTGTTTGTATGAGTGTCAGTGTGTGTGTGTGTTTGTATGAGTGTCAGTGTGTGTGTGTTTGTATGAGTGTCAGTGTGTGTGTGTGTGTGTGTGTGTGTGTGTGTGTGTGTGTGTTTGTATGAGTGTCAGTGTGTGTGTGTGTGTGTGTTTGTATGAGTGTCAGTGTGTGTGTGTTTGTGGGTGTGTGTGTGTGTGTTTGTATGAGTGTCAGTGTGTGTTTGTTTGTGTGTGTGTGTTTGTATGAGTGTCAGTGTGTGTTTGTGTGTGTGTGTGTGTGTGTGTTTGTATGAGTGTCAGTGTGTGTGTGTGTGTGTGTTTGTATGAGTGTCAGTGTGTGTGTGTGTGTTTGTATGAGTGTCAGTGTGTGTGTGTGTTTGTATGAGTGTCAGTGTGTGTGTGTGTTTGTATGAGTGTCAGTGTGTGTGTGTGTGTGTGTGTGTGTGTGTGTGTTTGTATGAGTGTCAGTGTGTGTGTGTGTGTGTGTGTTTGTATGAGTGTCAGTGTGTGTGTGTTTGTGGGTGTGTGTGTGTGTGTTTGTATGAGTGTCAGTGTGTGTTTGTTTGTGTGTGTGTGTTTGTATGAGTGTCAGTGTGTGTTTGTGTGTGTGTGTGTGTGTGTGTTTGTATGAGTGTCAGTGTGTGTGTGTGTGTGTGTGTGTGTTTGTATGAGTGTCAGTGTGTTTGTGTGTGTGTTTGTATGAGTGTCAGTGTGTGTGTGTGTGTGTGTGTGGTGAAGGGATGGCATGGTTGTCATAGGACAGGGCAGGGTGTGAAAACAAGGTCATCTCGGGATACCACGTGACCAGGGCAGCCTCGCCACGGTGACAAGGTGTATCGTGGGTAGTACTTACACCTCAGGAAGGCTATTGTGTGTGTGTGAGTGTGTGTCAGTACTTACACCTCAGGAAGGATACTCTCATCCTCTGGTCCGAAGGCTGGAGAGAGAGGGGGGAGAGAGGAAACGATGCAGGCACTGCTACTGAGAGAGAGAGAGAGAGAAGAAGACAGAAGGGAGAGGGGGGTAAGGAGGCGAGGGACAGAAATAGAAAGAAAAAGAGAGAGAGGAGAGAGGGGGAGGAGGGGGAGGGAGGAGAGAGGGGGGAGAGAGGAGAGAGAGGGGAGAGAGAGGAGGGGGAGGGAGGTAGAGAGGAGGGAGGGAGGGGGAGGGAGGTAGAGAGGGGGGAGAGAGGAGAGAGAGGAGAGAGGGGGGAGAGAGGGGAGGGAGGTAGAGAATGAGTCAAAGAGGAATCAGTGTTACATTCCATCCAAATGAATCACATCAGAAATTACTGACAACGATTCAACTAACATCCCCTGAACAGACATGTTCACCCTAAAGCCTGAGTCTTAGATGAGAAACACACCACAGAGGTGCCCCTGAGAGAGCTGTGTGTGTGTGTGTGTGTGTAACTGTGTGCATCTGTGTTTGCGTCCTGTTTCTCTGGGCTTACCTTTCGAACACTCTCCACCAGACATGTGACAGGCAGAGGAGCTCTCATTCACTACAGAGAGGTAAAAAAGTGTGTCGCATTATTGGAGTCTCTGAGAGCATAGCTGTGAAAAACTGCATGCAGTTGTGTGTTTGAGAATAAACCAGTGTGTGTGTGTGTGTGTGTGTCTTTACTCCCTCCACCTGCGTGGCTAATCTTGTCCACTTCCTCTCTACAGAGTTCCTCCATGCGGGCCCTGAGGTGGGACAGAGCTCTGCGGGCTGCACTGAAGCCTTCTGCGGGGAGGATGAGAGGGGCTCGGGGGCGCCACCCAGTGGGTGGGAGGACACACAGCAGGGGAGCCTCCTGGGGATGGAGAGAGAGAGGGAGGGAGGGATGGAGAAGAGGGGTGATGAGTAGAGCATTTTTATTCTCTCTCTCTCTCTCTCTCTCTCTCTCTCTCCGTCTGTTTTGACTGCATTATTCTTTGTAGTTCTCTCCATGTCTTCCTCATTAACATTTCTCTCTCCTTTATTTTTCAGCTTGCATCCAGTCTTTCTTTCTCTCCATTATCCCTCCCTTTCCCCATCAATTCCTCACTGTTTCTTCTCTTCTCCTGCTCTTCCTTCTCTCCCTTCAGTCCCCCCACCCCCACCTGTAAGAACTGAGCATTATCCCTCGTCAGTAGCTGGCCCATTTCCTTGTCTCTCCTCCGCAGCTCCTCCAGTTCATTCTCCAGGGTCTCCAGCTCTCTCTCTGCCCTGCCCAGGACAGTTCTCTCCCGGGCTTCCAGCCTGGCCCTCACCTCCCCCCTGGTCCTCTCCAGACGGAGGGCCAGGTCCACAAACAGGGTATTGCTGTCCTCCAGGACTAATGCAGCTGATGCCTAGGTAAGGAGAGGGGAGAAGGGACACCAAATGAAGGAAAGTAAAGGAGCAACGTTTTCTTCAGTAATAAGCACCAAGAAAGTAAACATTTACATTTAAATAATGTTGGTTTCATTGGTTATTTTAATTTGATTCCAAACCATATGGCTGAAATGTACTTTTATTTGTCAATGCCAGGGGAATAGAGAGGGCAGAGAGGTAGCCTGGCTCCTGACAGAGGTAGCCTGGCTCCTGACAGTGGTAGCCTGGCTCCTGACAGCGGTAGCCTGGCTCCTGACAGCGAGTAGCCTGGCTCCTGACAGCAAGTAGCCTGGCTCCTGACAGCGGTAGCCTGGCTCCTGACAGCAAGTAGCCTGGCTCCTGACAGCGAGTAGCCTGGCTCCTGACAGCAAGTAGCCTGGCTCCTGACAGCAAGTAGCCTGGCTCCTGACAGCGGTAGCCTGGCTCCTGACAGCGAGTAGCCTGGCTCCTGACAGCAAGTAGCCTGGCTCCTGACAGCGGTAGCCTGGCTCCTGACAGCAAGTAGCCTGGCTCCTGACAGCGAGTAGCCTGGCTCCTGACAGCGAGTAGCCTGGCTCCTGACAGCGAGTAGCCTGGCTCCTGACAGCGAGTAGCCTGGCTCCTGACAGCAAGTAGCCTGGCTCCTGACAGCGGTAGCCTGGCTCCTGACAGCGGTAGCCTGGCTCCTGACAGCGAGTAGCCTGGCTCCTGACAGCAAGTAGCCTGGCTCCTGACAGCAAGTAGCCTGGCTCCTGACAGCAAGTAGCCTGGCTCCTGACAGCGAGTAGCCTGGCTCCTGACAGCAAGTAGCCTGGCTCCTGACAGCGGTAGCCTGGCTCCTGACAGCGAGTAGCCTGGCTCCTGACAGCAAGTAGCCTGGCTCCTGACAGCGGTAGCCTGGCTCCTGACAGCAAGTAGCCTGGCTCCTGACAGCAAGTAGCCTGGCTCCTGACAGCGAGTAGCCTGGCTCCTGACAGCGAGTAGCCTGGCTCCTGACAGCGAGTAGCCTGGCTCCTGACAGCGAGTAGCCTGGCTCCTGACAGCGAGTAGCCTGGCTCCTGACAGCGAGTAGCCTGGCTCCTGACAGCGAGTAGCCTGGCTCCTGACAGCAAGTAGCCTGGCTCCTGACAGCGAGTAGCCTGGCTCCTGACAGCGAGTAGCCTGGCTCCTGACAGCGAGCGACAACATGGCCAGACAATAAAGATGTAGGACCTTAATTTGACCCACTGACAGTTTGCTACAGCAGGAAAATAATGCTGCAGCAACATGAAATGTGAATTATTATGTAAATTATATTTAATTTTTTTTTTTTTTACTGTCATGGTTCCACCTGTCACCAGAGGGCGGCAGAGACCAACCAAGAGACATTAACGACACTCAGGCGTCCTATTTACTCATTATGACGTCCCTGTTAAAAGAGGTGTGTTTTCTGTTGTCCTTTGCTGAAGCTTGAAAAGTTTACCACGTGTGGTTGTTTCCTGAGTGAGTTTTTGAGACTTAGTGTTGTTTTTTTCAAGTGTACTGTGATCCTGCGGCTACCATTTCTCAGTATTGTGTTTATCCTTAACCACTGATTCCTCGTCTGGTCTCTTCTCTATAGCTGGGTCCAACCTCACCACGTCACAGATACATGTTTTGTAAGAGGAAATCAAGTCTGAATTTCCAGAGTGGAAATAACAAACCTCATAAGACTTTTTAAACCTCAAGTACATTTTAAATGTCCTACATTTAAACGTTTTAAATGTCCTACATTGCAGGAAAGTTCTCCTGCAACAGACTGATCAAATAAAATCCTACATCTGTAGAACGTTTCTCCCCTTTTGTGTGCACTGTGTTGGATCTTGCCATCTGGTTTCAAGAGGACCACAGGACACTATTGTGTGTTATCCTCCAGGATTTTACTCATGTGCATGTACGGCTTTTTCTAGTTTTATGTGTGCTTGTTTTTTAAAATGGTTGAATTAATAAACTAAACTTCCAGATAGCAGCAGTTTTATGTTCCGGGGCGACTGTCTGAAAAAAGTCGCACCCGCACCGGCAAATTTTAATCTGGTTACTATTCACTCTTTTTATGTTTCTGTGTCACTCTGTGTGTGTGTGTGTCTGTGTCTCTCCCACCTTGACGGCCTCTATGCTCTGTTGAAACTCTTCCAGCTCCCTCTCTCTACTCCTGATCCTTCCCTGTACTGACCTCCGAGAATCCTGCAACTGAACCTGAGAGACGGAGAGACAGAGAGACAGAGAGACAGAGAGACAGAGAGAGACAGAGAGACAGAGAGAGAGAGAGAGAGAGAGAGAGAGAGAGGGAGAGAGAGAGAGAGACAGAGAGAGAGAGAGAGACAGAGAGAGAGGTGGAAAAAAGGGGTAGGGGAAAGGGAACGAGAGAGATGGCAGGCAGGGATGGAAAGAGAAACAAATGATCTACTCACCTTGACATGCGACACCTTCCTAATATTGAGTTGCACTCCCTTTTGGTGTCGAAAGCACTTCACAAGGATGCTGGCCCATATTGACTCCAATGCTTCCCACAGTTGTGTCAAGTTGGCTGGATGTCCTTTCGGTGGACCATTCTTGACACACACGGGAAAGCGGGAAAAACCCAGCAGTGTTGCAGTTCTTGACACACTCAAACCGGTGTGCCTGGCACCTACTACCATACCCTGTTCAAAGGCACTTCAATCTTTTGCCTTGCCCATTCACCCTCTGAATGACACACATACACAATCCATGTCTCTTGTCTCAAGGCTTAAAAATCCTTCTTCAACCTGTCTCCTCCCCTCCAACTACACTGATTGAAGTGGCTTTAATGACATCAATAAGGGATCATAGCTTTCACCTGGATTCACCTGGTCAGTCTGTCATGGAAAGAGCCGGTGCTCCTAATGGTTTGAACACTCTGTGTATGTTACATATACTTATATAGTGGACAATGAATCTTGGTCAGCAGCACTCCAGTCTGAGTAGAGCAGCATTAGTGGCGTAGCAACACTACAGCCCCCTTAGTGACATACACCTACAGCACCTGCCTACTCTCCTGGTATGGGAGCGATACCCCAGATAGCCTGACCACGGCAGAGGGGGCACAGTGGGGTGTTTCCCAGTGACATAACTAACCTGCATCAAACTGGTGCAGAGGGATGTCATCTGTCACAATCAATCATATTCATAGGCTGCCATATTGCATAGGCTATTTATCCTCTATTCAGTTGTTAGGGATAGTGGCAGTTTGTTAGCCTGCAGGGTACAGACATGTTTTGTGCCAACCATAGACATGTAAACTAGGGTGCCAACTCTTTGTCTCTCATTGTCATGCCAACAATGTTCGGCTTGGCAATGTGTAATGGAGTTGGCAAGAGCACAAACACGTCTGGGACCAGGCTAACCGTTTGTAAACCTAGGTGGAAAGATCAACAAGTGTTTTCAGGAAACAACTTAGTTTATAATCACTTTTAATCCCCAGAGTGATGAGTAGGCGTCCTTGAAAAGCGCTATATAAGTCCCATGTATTATGATTATTACCTGTTTCCGCGCCCTTTGCTCGTCGATGCTGTGCAGTTCCTCTTGGTCAGACTCGCACAGCATACAGTCGCCACTCCACTCCACCGCATCGCCCCCGTCGCCGCCGCCATGCTCCAGGCCCAAACGGTGCTGCTCGCACAGCCTTTCCGCCAAGCTCTCCACCGCGGCAACAAGTTTATGCCGTCGCAACGTCCCCACGTCGCGGTGCGGCAAGATGTGGAGCTCGCAGAAAGACGCCAAGCACACCAGACACGACTTGAGCGCTTTCAGTTTGTTCTGAACCGGGCAGAAGTCGCACGGAACGTCCCCTACACCGCCTAGATACAACACCGGCGCCGTAGCCAGTTCGTTCAGTTTGAGTTTGTCCACTACCTCTTGTAGCACCGTGTTCCGCCGTAGCATCGGTCGAGGTATGAACTCTTCCCGACATTGCGGACAACTGTAGTGACCAAGGTCGGTTTGGTCCCAATAACAGGTCATGCATGCCATGCAGTAGGTGTGTCCGCACGGAATGGACACCGGATCCTTCAAGATATCCATGCAAATAGGGCACCTAAACTGGCTCTCTGTTACCGAGATATTCGCCTCAGCCATATCAGTAAGGAGTTTTCGTATGTTCTCCCTCTCGAGCCTCTGTAGACTATTTCTCCGTAAAAGAAAATAAACCAAAAAAGGCACTCCCTGATTCCCGGTTGGTTGTTTGTGTATGTGACGGGGAGCGGTTGCGGCTCAGGTCTTACAGGAATAGCCTAGGCTTCCGATATGTCATCCATTCCGTACGGGAGCTAATTACGAGAGTAGACTACATCAGAAAGCGTTTTCGGGATCCATGTAAATACAAACCCTGAGGTCAACCCGTCTACCGTATGACTTCAACTACCTAATTCACCATAATAAACGGACAATATACAATAATAATAAAGGCGCATACAGATTATTGTTTTCGGGATCCATGTAAATACAAACCCTGAGGTCAACCCGTCTCTCTTTACCGTATGACTTCAACTACCTAATTCACCATAATAAACGGACAATATACAATAATAATAAAGGCGCATACAGATTATTGCTTATAATACAGTAATTCCCCATAATAAACGAATAATAACCTATAGTCTTTATTAATAACAGACACAAACACAAGTTACTACAATATTCCATTTTAATGTAATGAAGTATATTATACCGATTATATTTGCATGAGTCTTAATTAAATGAATATATTTCATTTTTATTCACATTATTAAAAAAGTAGGATATTTGTGGAACTAAATTTAACAGTTCATGGAAATAATATTTAAGGTGTGTGTGAGAGAGAGAAAGTATCGTGTATGCAGTGGAGGATTTAGGCACAGGTGACATGGGCAGCCGCCCAGGGCGGCATCTTGCCGGGGGCAGCATGGGGCGCCCACACAAAATAAAAATAATAATAATATTCTGAATGGTGACATGAGCAGCCTATAATAATATTCTGAATGGTGACATGGGCAGCCTATAATAATATTCTGAATGGTGACATGATCGCTTTTCCATCGCTCATTTTCTCATTACATCAGTGATATGATGTCACCGTGTGGGACTGTGGGTCAATTAACCTTGTCGGAGTGGGCACCCTGATTCTAGTTTGTGAGCTAGGCAGGCCTCCCACTCAAAAGTACGAGATGGGGAGGGGGGCGAGGGTAGGTTGACCTCAGGTCTCCCCACTGGATTCCAGAGGGAGTGGGAGTGGGGAATCTATCAAATAGCGCACCTCTAACTTAGTACAGTACTAATGCAATTAGTAATGCAATTAGTTGCATTCTTCTTCACCTGCATTGCTTGCTGTTTGGGGTTTTAGGCTGGGTTTCTGTACAGCACTTTGAGATATCAGCTGATGTACGAAGGGCTATATAAAATAAATTTGATTGATTGATTGTGCAGTTTAGTTGGTGTGTTTCTTGTTTGAAGTTCAATAGTGTAATAATCAGGTTCTCTTCTTTATAAGAGTGTTATTCTATTTGTGTATTATAGGATTTGTACAATTTGTTTATATTTGTCTTTGTTACTTATTTTTGATATTTATGAGTCTTATTTTAGTATTTTTATATGTTGTAATTATTTATTTAGTGCTGAATGATGCTTTTTTGGGGGGGAGGGGGCGCCGAAGGGATGGTTAGCCCAAGGAGCCGTACAAACTAGAAACACCACTGTGTGTCTGTATCAGCCGTGAAGCTCTGTGATGTCCCAGACGAAGTTGAGAGACAGGTCCTTCATCCTCTCCTGATAGATCTGGTCAAAGCGTTCACTCTGAGCCACCGTCAACAAGTTCTTCCAGTCTCCTATGGTACCTGAGAGAGAGAGAGATTGTTTTATTAATTATTTTTATGTAACCTTTTATTTAACTAGGCAAGTCAGTTAAGAACAAATTCTTATTTACAATGACGACCTAGGAACAGTGGGTTAACTGGTCTAGGAACAGTGGGTTAACTGGTCTAGGAACAGTGGGTTAACTGCCTTGTTCAGGGGCAGAACGACAGATTTGTACCTTGTCAGCTCGGGGATTCGATCTAGCAACCTTTCGGTTACTGGCCCAACGCACTAACCTCTAGGCTACCTGCCAATAAAGCTATGAAATAGATAAAGCTATGCTTGATGTATTTCAGATACATTGACACTGGAAGGGGGGCTAGGGGGCTCACTTTCTGACTGGAAGTTCTAAATACCTCCTTAAATACACCCCCCTCTTTTCTGCCCCCACCCCCCACGATACCAGTACAAACCTATACTCATGTTTTTCATGTATCAATTTCAACAATAAAGCCTCTAAACATTTCTACTTTTCCTCACCTTTGCGTAGGAACTTCCCCTTCTTCTTGTCATTGACGATCTCAGGCAATAACTCATAGTTGGCCTTGTCATCTTTCTTCATGTTATTGAAGGTGACTTTCTCCACTATGCTGTCTATAGCTGCATCAGATAGGCTCTTCCCGACAAACTCAGCCAGACGCTCTACCACCGATCTCAGGTCCTGTTGTAGCAGGACACATGAAATAATAAAATGAACAGAAATATAAACCATTTGTAGTGTTGGTCCCATGTTTCATGAGCTGAAATTGTAAAAAAAAAATCACAGAAATCTTTCAGCTTATTTCTCTCAAATTTTGTGCACACATTTGTTTACATTCCTGTTAGAGAGCATTTATCTTTTGCCAAGATAATCCGTCCACCTGACAGGTGTGGCATTTTAAGAAGCTGATGAAACAGCATGATCATGATCATTACACAGGTAATACTACATCTGTTGCACGACTTGTTGCAGTAGTATCATGCTACTGCATCTTATAACAGGTCAGTGCAGTGGTGTAGGTATTCATGTGGTACATACAGCGTTAATCAGTGTAAATGTCATGTTACCTTGATCATCTCTTCATAGCTGAGGAACATGATGTTGTATTTGTCCTGGTTGTTGTACCATCCTCTGACATGGTCGAACCAGCAGCCACCAAGCACTGAAGAGATGGGTTCACATAGGACAGCAGACAGTAAGTGCTAGTCAGTGTGTGTTAGTTGTTAATTAGCTTACGGTTTTGTATAATACTGTGTTACACTGATGAAGCCAATTTGGCCAAAGAAGTGCCATGTGATGGAGGGAGGGTGAACAGTGGCACTCACTCCATCCACAGAAGAACTTGTCCAGCATCTCGTCATAGTGTTCTGGACTGTCCAGATTCTTCATGAACTTAGAGAAGTGGAAGTAAGACACCAGGATGTCTTTAGGGTTCCTGGTCACATAGATTACCTATGGAGGAGATAGGGGAGATATGGTAGCTCTTTCCTGCAGTTGAATGACCAAAAGCGCCCTCTAGTGGCCTCATGACCAAAAGCGCCCTCTAGTGGCCTCATGACCAAAAGCGCCCTCTAGTGGCCTCATGGGTGGAATGTTATTCATATTTTTCACAAGACGAAAATCCGGTGTTTTTACGTCAAATAGTTTTGTTATATTTCAGTCTTCTGTGATGTATATCAAGTGTAATATTGGGATGCAAACTCAAAATTGAATACATTTCAACTCTATATCTGACATGGTACAGGTGTCCTCTTTTTGTAAGCCCATAACCATGTGTGTGAGGTGTATACTTTTGTTTCAAAGTAGATTTGTTTAAGACTACCAAGAAACACTGTGTGACCCTGATTTATCCCACAGCAGTAAAAGGTTAACAGTGTGTATTGAGGAGAAAGGGGTGATATAGAGTTGACAGGGGTGATATAGGGTTAACAGTGTGTATGGAGATACGGGGTGATATAGGGTTAACAGTGTGTATGGAGATACGGGGTGATATAGGGTTAACAGTGTATATGGAGGAGAAAGGGGTGATATAGGGTTAACAGTGTGTATGGAGGAGAAAGGGGTGATATAGGGTTAACAGTGTGTATGGAGGAGAAAGGGGTGATATAGAGTTGACAGGGGTGATATAGGGTTAACAGTGTGTATGGAGATACGGGGTGATATAGGGTTAACAGTGTATATGGAGGAGAAAGGGGTGATATAGGGTTAACAGTGTGTATGGAGGAGAAAGGGGTGATATAGAGTTAACAGTGTGTATGGAGGAGAAAGGGGTGATATAGGGTTAACAGTGTATATGGAGGAGAAAGGGGTGATATAGGGTTAACAGTGTGTATGGAGGAGAAAGGGGTGATATAGGGTTAACAGTGTGTATGGAGGAGAAAGGGGTGATATAGGGTTAACAGTGTATATGGAGGAGAAAGGGGTGATATAGGGTTAACAGTGTGTATGGAGGAGAAAGGGGTGATATAGGGTTAACAGTGTGTATGGAGGAGAAAGGGGTGATATAGGGTTAACAGTGTATATGGAGGAGAAAGGGGTGATATAGAGTTAACAGTGTGTATGGAGGAGAAAGGGGTGATATAGGGTTAACAGTGTGTATGGAGGAGAAAGGGGTGATATAGGGTTAACAGTGTATATGGAGGAGAAAGGGGTGATATAGGGTTAACAGTGTGTATGGAGGAGAAAGGGGTGATATAGAGTTGACTGGGGTGATATAGGGTTAACAGTGTGTAGTGTGTATGGAGGAGACAGGGGTGATATAGGGTTAACAGTGTATATGTATACCATCTAACCCCACTCACTACCATCTAAACCCACTCACTACCACTCACTACCATCTAACCCCACTCACTACCATCTAACCCCACTCACTACCATCTAACCCCACTCACTACCATCTAAACCCCACTCACTACCATCTAAACCCCACTCACTACCATCTAACCCCACTCACTACCATCTAAACCCCACTCACTACCATCTAAACCCCACTCACTACCATCTAACCCCACTCACTACCATCTAACCCCACTCACTACCATCTAACCCCACTCACTACCATCTAACCTCACTCACTACCATCTAACCTCACTCACTACCATCTAACCCCACTCACTACCATCTAACCCCACTCACTACCATCTAACCCCACTCACTACCATCTAACCCCACTCACTACCATCTAACCCCACTCACTACCATTTAAACCCCACTCACTACCATCTAACCTCACTCACTACCATCTAACCCCACTCACTAGCATCTAACCCCACTCACTACCATCTAAACCCACTCACTACCATTTAAACCCCACTCACTACCATCTAAACCCCACTCACTACCATCTAAACCCCACTCACTACCATCTAAACCCCACTCACTACCATTTAACCCCACTCACTGCCATCTAACCCCACTCACTACCATCTAAACCCCACTCACTACCATCTAACCCCACTCACTACCATCTAACCCCACTCACTACCATCTAACCCCACTCACTACCATTTAAACCCCACTCACTACCATTTAAACCCCACTCACTACCATCTAACCTCACTCACTACCATCTAACCCCACTCACTACCATCTAACCCCACTCACTACCATCTAACCCCACTCACTACCATCTAACCCCACTCACTACCATCTAACCCCACTCACTACCATTTAAACCCCACTCACTACCATCTAACCTCACTCACTACCATCTAACCCCACTCACTAGCATCTAACCCCACTCACTACCATCTAAACCCACTCACTACCATCTAAACCCCACTCACTACCATTTAAACCCCACTCACTACCATTTAAACCCCACTCACTGCCATCTAACCCCACTCACTACCATCTAACCCCACTCACTACCATTTAAACCCACTCACTGAAGGCATAATGCTGTATGTATAACCATCTAACCCCACCCACTTTGTCCCTCTTCTTCTGCAGGCCCTTGGGCATAAGTTCCTGGTGTAGATGGGAGCAGAAGAGGCGTGGAGAGGGTCTCTCGGTGTAGGTCTTCCCCTTCTCCAGGATCTCCAGCCAGGGCATCCTCACAAAGGTGGTCTGGTTAGCCTCCTCTGGGAAATCATCCTCAAACAACAGGGTGATGATACGCTGGGTCCATACTGTACCTGGGAGAGGAGAGGGAGAGAGAGCAAGAGAGTGAGAGAAAAGTGGCAGTGAAGGTGAATGTAGTTTGTCCTCCAAAAAATGGAGAGAGGGAGAAACCCCACCTTACAGGTTCTGTCAATAGTACTACACTGACCTTACATACTGTTACCTGAGCACAGGTAACTTGTAGATAGGTTATATATTTTAGCCATGTACAGTATATATATATTAAGATAATGTGGCATATTTAATTTTATTTACAATGACAGCCTAGGAACAGTGTGTTAACTGCCTTGTTCAGGGGCGGAACAACAGATTGGGGTCAGATGGTAGTGATGGGGTTAGATGGTAGTGAGTGGGGTTAGATGGTAGTGAGTGGGGTTAGATGGTAGTGAGTGGGGTTAGATGGCAGTGAGTGGGGCTAGATGGTAGTGAGTGGGGTTAGATGGTAGTGAGTGGGGGCAGAACAACCTTGTCAGCTCGGGGATTCAATCTCGCAACCTTCCGGTTACTAGTCCAACGCTCTAACCACTATTCTAGCCCTTTTTCTCCCCAATTTCGTGGTATCCAATTGTTAGTAGCTACTATCTTGTCTCATCGCTACAGAGACAAAGGTTGAAAGTCATGCGTCCTCCGATACACAACCCAACCAAGCCGCACTGCTTCTTAACACAGCGCCATCCAACCCGGAAGCCAGCCGCACCAATGTGTCGGAGGAAACACCGTGCACCTGGCGACCTGGTTAGCGCGCACTGCGTGCGCCCGGCCCGCCACGGGAGTTGCTGGTGCGCGATGAGACAAGGATATCCCAACCGGCCAAACCCTCCCTAACCCGGACGACGCTAGGCCAATTGTCCGTCGCCCCACGGACCTCCCGGTCGAGGCCGGTTACGACAGAGCCTAGGCACAGCTGGTGGCACAGCTGGCGCTGCAGTACAGCGCCCTTAACCACTGCGCCACCCGGGAGGCCTAAGGGAGGCTGTTCTTAGGCACAACGCAATACTTATATAACTTATATATTGAAAGGTTTCTAGTTTGCTCAGTTAATTTATTCCATTTTTTTATTGCTCTAAATCGAAATGTTCTTTTGCCCATTTCTGTTTTCTGTCTGGATAACGCATAGATGGTGGACAATCTATTCCTAGTATTTACGGAATGTCTGTTTCTTACCAACTGAATACCATTGTGAATAGAACTTGGCCGTTTTAAATGTTCTATATTATAAAATAAAATAAGCATGTGTTTTTCAATTATCTTGTCGATTGATGACCAACCAAGAACACTGCGCATGACTGCAACAGAAGAACCATATCTCCGCCTTAAAACAATCCTTGCTGCTTTATTCTGTGCATTCTGCAGCCTCCTAACTTCACTAGATGATGCATTTCCCCAGACCACCGAACAATAGTTCACCTGACTCTCAACCAATGCCTGTGTTATTTGCTGAAGAATTTTTCCTGGTAAATATTTAGCTATCCTTCTGATTATGCATGCTGTTTTAATATTTTTTTTTACATTGATTAGTTATTTGAGACGACCATGATAAGCAGTTGTCTAGCTGCACTCCCAGTAGTTTGGTTTCTGACATTTCTTCAAATTATACTCCTCCCATACTTAATTGTATCCCATGCTGTTTTGGCCTTTTCCTAGTTGAACAGACCAACATAACTTTGGTTTTCTTGGTGTTTAAAGCAAGTTTGTTTTGGCAAACCCATTTCCTGATATTCTCCAAATCTCCTTGTAAAGCTTGCTGTACCAGTGTGTGTGAGTGAGTGAGTGAGTGAGAGTAGAAAGGGATATACTGTAAATGTCCATTTTGGTACAGTTTGTTGTCAAAGCAAGGCAAACTTTAACCAATATGCTTGAGATGAAATAGCCTACCACAAATAGTTGTATTATTATATTTGTGTTGTTGTTGTATGTATTAAGGATCCCCATTAGCTGCTGTTTTGGCTGCAGCTACTCTTCCTGGGGTCCAAACAAGATTAAGGCATTTACATCTCAATGTATTTAAAAAAAAATGTAAACTACATAATACAACAAACACATTGTTACACCACAACTCTACCACTACATATCTACACTGCAACATTTATAATACCACAATATATCAACATCACAATGTACTTGTGTGTAGAGTGCGTGTTAGCTTGTGTGTGCATATGCGTGTGTGTGTGCCTGTGTGTGTGTCTCTTCACAGTCCGAGTTGTCCCATAAGGTGTAGTTCATGTATTCATGGCTCTATGTAGTACTGTGCCTTTCCCAGAGTCTGTTGTAGACTTGGAGACTGTGAAGAGACCCCTGGTGGCATGTCTTGTGGGGAATGCATGGTTATCTGAGCTGTGTGTTCGCTGTTTGAACAGACCCCTGGTGGCATGTCTTGTGGGGAATGCATGGTTATCTGAGCTGTGTGTTCGCTGTTTGAACAGACCCCTGGTGGCATGTCTTGTGGGGAATGCCCAACTCTACCTGGAAAATGTTGGAGAGGCTTCCATTAAAGAACACCCTCTGTGTTCTGTTAGACAGGTAAATCTCGACCCACTATAAAGCAGGGGATGTAAAGCCATAACACGTTTTTCAGCAGCCGACTATGATTGATAAAGTCAAAAGCTGCACTGAAGTCAATCAACACAGCTCCCACAATCTTCTTATTGTCAAGTTCTTTCAGCCAATCATCATTTGCGTAAGTGCCATACATCTTCCCTATGAGAATGCTGAAAGTCAGCTGTTAATGTGTTTACTGCAAACGTTGGCTTATTCATGCTTTAATTACAACCTACTCAATTTGTAATAGATGTTCAAGCACCAGTCCTGCTTATTATACCTCTGTAGCTACTGTCCGTGTGAAAGTAAGACTTTTCAATCGTTTGCTTACCTGATTTGGGGAAAGTGACAAGGAAAACATCACTGTCCTTGATCTCAAAGTGTTCCAAGCTGTCGATATATTCCGTGGTTAATTCATACGTGTCAGCCATGGGAAACACCTGGCCTTTATATGTAAACAACTGCTCACCGAGAAGCTTATACTCTTGTTGAGCCATTTAGAAAAAACGTTATCGGAAAACGGTTGATAAGGGGAAAAACAGCTGAAACCAATTGTGGTCAATAGGAAAATGAGAGTGAGGGAAGGTGACCGAGGACGTTTTCTAAGAATTAGATTAGATTTTTATAAGTGAAGTCACGTAAACCGTGTCAATTTTTTTGTTTACGGGTTAATGAGAGTAGGCTTCTTCAGTTAACCTTTGTACAGTTGCATTGTCCTGTTGTAACTCTACGGTTGTCACAACTTCCACCTTCTAGCCTTCGTGATCCACTTTTCATTTTCCATTTGTTTTGTATTTGTTTTACACACCTGGTTTCAATTCCCCAATTACATGGTCATTCTTTAACCCTCTGTTTTCCCCCATGGTTTTTGTGAGTGATTGTTTTATTGTAAGTTTGGTCCGATGTTTATGGGCTTGGTATTACTTCATGTATTTGGACATTTTGAGTAAAGTTTCTTGTGTTACTCATCTCTGCTGTCCTGCGCCTGACTCCTCTGCACCAGCTACACCCAGATCCTTAAACAATCACGCACAAAAACCATGGGGAAAACAGAGGGTTAAATGATGAACATGTAATTGGGGAATAGAAACCGTGACAGTACCCTCAACGCGCTGCAGCAGCGCACCGACACCGACCCCGGAGACGACCGGAGGTCGAGGCGCAGGGCGATCCGGTTGGAGACAGTGGAACTCCAGTAGCAACGAAGGGTCCAAAACGTACTTCACGGCAGGTTTCGGGTCGAGAGCCAGACCCTGTCCCCCGGTGCGAACACCGGTGGCGATCGGCACTCGCCTTCTGACACCTCACGGCCTGTTGCAGGTGCACATAAGCGGCGTCCCAGGTCTGCCCTTTTATGGAAGGGGTTGAATTAAAAAATAAATAGCAATCTGTTTGCCCAAATAGGCGAGTCATTTTGTAGCTGTTGCTGGTTGAGCAATAGACTACATGTATGATGTCATTGTGGCTATGACTTTTTGAACTTCCAGTGGACATGGGAATTCTAAACCTCGAACAGAGTTGGCCAAGCACGGTCAATTATTCAAGTCATTCCACATCTCTCCTCTTTCAATTCACTTCTCATCAGGAACGGAGGGATGGAAGGACGAAGGGATGATTGTAGATCCATCCATTCATGGGGTTTTAGTCACTGTGGAGTGTTTTTCTAACCAGAGGGTTGATTGGTGATTGGCATGTTATTGGTTATTGATCTAAGAACCATGTCATCAAGTGGACGTGTCAAAGACACCCCAGGGGATAGGCTGTCAACCAGCAGGATCGGTCGATTCGATTGGTTTAGAAACAGACATGCTCACACACGTGTGCCTTGTATGTGTGTGTGTAAGTGTGTGTCTCATTTACAGTAGAATGAATGACTGTATTGAGCCCAAGTGTATCTTGATTCCCGAGAGTGTCTTGCAAAACTCTCTCTCTCTCTCAAACACACATGCACACATGCACACACTTTCTCTTTCTCGCTGACTCTTTTTTTTCTAAATTATTGTACTATACTGCCATCTTCTGTAAGATCTCGGAAAGACACCGAATTACACAAGAACGAGTCAATTACCATTCGGCAATTTAACTTGGATTGTAATTAAATTCACGTGAACCAAGTGCTGTCGATTCAGATTACTGTAAGAGAAGAGACTTGTCAGTCACTTATTACTGTGTGTGTGTGTGTGTGTGTGTGTGTGTGTGTGTGTGTGTGTGTGTGTGTGTGTGTGTGTGTGTGTGTGTGTGTGTGTGAACCTATTTTACCCCCAGCTGTCAAGGAGCAGCTACTTTGAACTGAAAATCCACTAGACTCTAACCCAGTCATATAGGTTACCTGTTCAGGTACCCAGTCATATAGGTCACCTGTTCAGGTATCCAGTCATATAGGTCACCTGTTCAGGTATCCAGTCATATAGGTTACCTGTTCAGGTATCCAGTCATATAGGTCACCTGTTCAGGTATCCAGTCATATAGGTTACCTGTTCAGGTACCCAGTCATATAGGTCACCTGTTCAGGTATCCAGTCATATAGGTCACCTGTTCAGGTATCCAGTCATATAGGTTATCTGTTCAGGTACCCAGTCATATAAGTCACCTGTTCAGGTATCCAGTCATATAGGTCACTTGTTCAGGTATCCAGTCATATAGGTCACCTGTTCAGGTATCCAGTCATATAGGTCACCTGTTCAGGTACCCAGTCATATAGGTCACTTGTTCAGGTATCCAGTCATATAGGTCACCTGTTCAGGTATCCAGTCATATAGGTCACCTGTTCAGGTATCCAATCATATAGGTCACCTGTTCAGGAATCCAGTCATATAGGTCACCTGTTCAGGAATCCAGTCATATAGGTCACCTGTTCAGGTATCCAGTCATATAGGTCACCTGTTCAGGTATCCAGTCACATATGTCACCTGTTCAGGCATGTGGTCTTACCTTAATGTAATGTGATACACACACCTACATACACACTTACTATACTATACACATAACGTTGGAGGATCATGTGACGGACAAGATAGTAAGTGTGTGTGTGTGTGTGTGTGTGTGTGTGTGTGTGTGTGTGTGTGTGTGTGTGTGCGCGTGTGTTCAGATGGAGGGTTGGAGGTGAAGAGGTGGATTGTCAGGTACTTAAGATTTGACCTGACCCATCGCTTAGCTCTCTCTTTCCCACAGAAGGACACTCTATCTACCCTCCTTCTGGAGGTAAGGACCTCGTCGTCGGAGGAGGAGGAAGACAGCCGTTACAACACCTACTAGCCCCAAAAGTGCACTGCACGTAAAAAAGAAATGAAGCTTTTTGTTATTTGAATGATTGTGTAAAAGTCACATCAGTTAATTTGTGCAGATCTTTGAATTGCCTGGCTTGACCTAAATGGCTATATAGGACCGGAGCCCACCCATAGCTTAGTCTTATACATTTACATATTACTGTAAATTGGCTTCATGGGTATCAGACCATTTGTCATGTATGGGATGTGAATGTGACTCTGTAGCCTGCAGTGCTGTAGGTGCATTGTCTAATTCATATAAATGACACCTTTGCCACATTTGAAAGTGTATAAAGAGTTATTTCTTCATTTCTATAGTAAAGGACTTGGAGGATAAACCTCTTCTATGTATCTCCAATAAAAAGCCACACTTGAACACAGTCTAATCCCCTGTCTGGTTTGCGTCCCAAATTGCACCCTATTCTCTATTTAGTGCACTACTTTTTACCAAGGGGCCTATAGGTAACAGGGTGCCATTTAGGATGCATTCTTGGTCCTCTGTATAGATTGGGGCCGAGATACAAAGCCCTGTTAAAAGGCTCCCTTGACTCTCTGGGTCTTTGTTCAAAGTGGAGAGCAATGTACTTGCTGTTTTAAAAGGGCCTTTTCAGTTAGGCCGTAAACCGATCCTGGGCCTTGCCTAGCTGGGGTGTGCCCAGGACGTCTAGGGTTTACCTGGGGGACTGAGCGGGTGGATGTGGGATTGGGTGGAGGGGAGGGGATGGAGGAGAAAGAAAGAAAGAGACCGGGGGATGTGGGAATGGAGGGAGGGAGGTGGAGGAGAAAGAGAGAGAAAGAGAGAGAGAGAGAGAGAGCGAGAGAGAGAGAGAGAGAGAGAGAGAAAGGAAGGCAGCTGGTCAGTAGGAGTGAAGCGAGGGATGGAGGGATGGATGGTAAGAAGAGAAGGCTGAGAAAGGACAGACAAACAAAGGTGTGGATGAAGGTTGCGCGTTTGTCCCCTCTCGTTGATTCTCTGGTGAATTAATTGTATCAGCCTCTTCCTCGTTCTCTTTATCGACTTCTCTTTCTCTCTTTTATCAAACGCTGTCCCTGAAAGGGGAGGATAGCCTATATACTGTATGCAAAGACAAGAACGAGCCTAAAGTAATGTGATGCTTACTGGGATACAGACAGTGTTGTGTGAATACTCTACAAGCAGAAATATTGCATACAAGATGGTAAAACTGAATATTAGCCTAAAGCGGAATCTGATTTGGAGCCAAAGGTCCAGAGTTTTGCCTGGGGCAAGTCTCAACTCCCCACCCTATGAACACTTCTGAGAACCCCTGCTTCCCTCCCACCGCAATTAGGACGAGTTTGATCTGTGACAGGCCTTTTCTGATTGACTGTGTCCTCTGCAGCGATTAGGCCCTACTGCACACCATAATTACGGCTCTAATTGGCAACGCTTGGGAAACATGATGTGGGCAATGGGCATGATGATTGATGATTCATCAAATCCATCTCTGGTGTGATGGCATTCATTAACCTCTACTAGCCTATGTGCTTCTCTCTCTCTCTGCATAAATGAACCCCTGTAGCCTCTGCCAAGGCCTTATCAGTCTCGACTATTCATTTAGTCATACTTCAGATCAAGCCCCTGCACGCTATGCAGTTGTCTTGCAGCTTCCTTCCCCCACATCTACAGATGAAGGCTCCATCACAAATAGAATCCTTTCCCCTACACAGTGCACTACATTTGCCCAGAGCCCTATGACCCTGGACAAAAATAACGCACTAGGGAATAGGGTGCCATTTGGGAGGCGACGGGATAATTATTTGGGCATTGCCAATAACAGTTAAGCTCCTAGTCATGTCAGAAATGGACAGAACCTGTTGAGGATTAACCCATAAACAGTCTGGGCTTTTGTGCCACATGCAAGAACTCATCTCTGGTATGAGATTCTCTCCCTGGAGAGAAAGAGAGTGAGCGAGAAAGGGAGGGAGAGGGAAGATTAGATGGGTTTTTACAATGAATGTTCCCATTCAGAAAATAGCCCACCCTATTGATTGTCTGACCGGTAGTGTCTCATCAGTTTCAAAAGCTGTCAGGAATTGTCTTTTCTATTTTACAATGTAGTTTTTTTTTTGGGGGGGGGGGTTCTTTAAAATGGTGAGTCATAGCCTATGGATGGAGGCTCTGGCAGATGTGCACTGACTAGTGGAAGTGTCACTAAAACGTTATTATTCATCAAACGTTATGTTACTTTCTGTTACAAATACAATGTTAAAATTGGTATGTGGATTAAAACAATAAAAACGTTACTAAATCCCAACGGGATTTAATTTGTCCTCTCTACTGTTCATTTGCCATTCAATTTACGCACGGTGCCTTTACCGAAGGGAAGAGGCGGAGTGATTGCAGTGATGAGTGAACGAATGACACATATCTCCTCCCTTCCGCTGGCGCTGAAACTCGAGAGAGAAGTGACAGGTAGGAAGACCGTTGTGTAGCTACGAGACCAGACAGACAGACTCACATAGACACAAATGTCAAACTCATGAAAGAAAATGGTTCATAGAAAAGTCGACAGCTGGTGAGAGAGACCGTTATAAAAGTTTTGATGGGAAGTTGCCAGAGAAATGCATATTAGTTTGATAATACACTTTACAACTTCGATGTGGATAATTTCATATTTAAGATCACAATGAGTGGACAGCAAACTTTTTTAAACTTAAAATTGTCACAACAAAAATGAATTTATAGCCCATATAAAATACGTGGGGCAGTGTCAGAATGATTTGTCAACGGAAGGCGCTTGTCATTGGAGGATGATCACTAAATTAGATCAGAATACATGACAGAAGGAAGTTGTGGATGTGTTCAACGGGTCGAGACATAATACTCCCTTGATCACAGACACTTTCTATCCCTCTTCAAATGAAATAGCCTACAATCTCAGTTCATCATGCATAGAAGGAGGATGCTTCGGGCACTCCCTGTTTTTATATTAATGTTCTTCATCGTTTTAATCGTGGACTTTCAACTAAGAACGCGGAATCTCCACAAACTCAATTATATTCACAATCCGTTCGGGGGAGACTTACTGCGCTCGATTCAAGAGACGCCTCTCTCCGCGGCAAAGGAGCCACCAAAGCCGGCCAAGTTTCCTCGACAACCCGCTGCTGTCTCTACTATGAACCAGACTGTTGGTGGCTTACAAGCGGAGATACAGAGAAGGAGAGACAAGTTGAGGGCTTTGGAACAGAGAAGGGTTGTCATCACTCCATCCCTGTTGAGGTTAACGGACATCTTCCTCGCGGTGAAGAGCACCGGGAGGTTCCACGGCACGCGCCTCTCTCTCCTCCTCGAGACGTGGATCTCCAAGACCAAGGAGCACGTGAGTGTGATTGATTGGTCCAGCACGTATTCATCAACGTTTTTTAAATGTTACCTAATGTTATAGGGTACTTTGACGGGGGACCATTCAATTATCAAGTAACATTCAACTTTTTTGGGATAAAGTAGCCAACAAATGTCCAAAATACTCATATCACTGTCTTTTTGCTTTACTGTAGGCCTAGTTTAGAGTCAATTATTGCAATAACCTAGATATCACTGATTAGTGACATGGGATAACCAATATCCTCAACAGTCCCATTATGCACAGTTATTACACGGTAGGTGCACAGTGGTAACATGGTAGGTGTACAGTTATCACATGGTAGGTGAACAGTGGTAACATGAGAATAGGTCTGCAGTTATTACATGGTAGGTGCACAGTGGTAACATGGTAGGTGCACAGTGGTAACATGGTAGGTGC
>NC_143034.1:18922500-18975000 GCF_057628025.1 Oncorhynchus mykiss | reverse complement strand
ACCCCGTAAAACACTGTTTTATCCCCCCAGAGGCTGCTCTATTATATTACACACCGTGGTGAATTACACCACGTAAAACACTGTTTTATCCCCCCAGAGGCTGCTCTATTATATTACACCCCGTAAAACACTGTTTTATCCCCCCAGAGGCTGCTCTATTATATTACACACCGTGGTGAATTACACCCCGTAAAACACTGTTTTATCCCCCCAGAGGCTGCTCTATTATATTACACACCGTGGTGAATTACACCCCGTAAAACACTGTTTTATCCCCCCAGAGGCTGCTCTATTATATTACACACCTTGGTGAATTACACCCCGTAAAACACAGTTTTATCCCCCCAGAGGCTGCTCTATTATATTACACACCGTGGTGAATTACACCCCGTAAAACACTGTTTTATCCCCCCAGAGGCTGCTCTATTATATTACACACCGTGGTGAATTACACCCCGTAAAACACTGTTTTATCCCCCCAGAGGCTGCTCTATTATATTACACACCGTGGTGAATTACACCCCGTAAAACACTGTTTTATCCCCCCAGAGGCTGCTCTATTATATTACACACCGTGGTGAATTACACCCCGTAAAACACTGTTTTATCCCCCCAGAGGCTGCTCTATTATATTACACCCCATAAAACACTGTTTTATCCCCCCAGAGGCTGCTCTATTATATTACACACCGTGGTGAATTACACCACGTAAAACACTGTTTTATCCCCCCAGAGGCTGCTCTATTAAATTACACACCGTGGTGAATTACACCCGTAAAACACTGTTTTATCCCCCCAGAGGCTGCTCTATTATATTACACACCGTGGTGAATTACACCCTGTAAAACACTGTTTTATCCCCCCAGAGGCTGCTCTATTAAATTACACACCGTGGTGAATTACACCCTGTAAAACACTGTTTTTTCCCCCCAGAGGCTGCTCTATTATATTACACACCGTGGTGAATTACACCCCGTAAAAAACTGTTTTATCCCCCCAGAGGCTTCTCTATTATATTACACACCGTGGTGAATTACACCCCGTAAAACACTGTTTTATCCCCCCAGAGGCTGCTCTATTATATTACACACCGTGGTGAATTACACCCTGTAAAACACTGTTGTATCCCCCCAGAGGCTGCTCTATTAAATTACACACCGTGGTGAATTACACCCCGTAAAACACTGTTTTATCCCCCCAGAGGCTGCTCTATTATATTACATCCCGTAAAACACTGTTTTATCCCCCCAGAGGCTGCTCTATTATATTACACACCGTGGTGAATTACACCCCGTAAAACACTGTTTTATCCCCCCAGAGGCTGCTCTATTATATTACACACCGTGGTGAATTACACCCCGTAAAACACTGTTTTATCCCCCCAGAGGCTGCTCTATTATATTACACACCGTGGTGAATTACACCACGTAAAACACTGTTTTATCCCCCCAGAGGCTGCTCTATTATATTACACCCCGTAAAACACTGTTTTATCCCCCCAGAGGCTGCTCTATTATATTACACACCGTGGTGAATTACACCCCGTAAAACACTGTTTTATCCCCCCAGAGGCTGCTCTATTATATTACACACCGTGGTGAATTACACCCCGTAAAACACTGTTTTATCCCCCCAGAGGCTGCTCTATTATATTACACACCTTGGTGAATTACACCCCGTAAAACACAGTTTTATCCCCCCAGAGGCTGCTCTATTATATTACACACCGTGGTGAATTACACCCCGTAAAACACTGTTTTATCCCCCCAGAGGCTGCTCTATTATATTACACACCGTGGTGAATTACACCCCGTAAAACACTGTTTTATCCCCCCAGAGGCTGCTCTATTATATTACACACCGTGGTGAATTACACCCCGTAAAACACTGTTTTATCCCCCCAGAGGCTGCTCTATTATATTACACACCGTGGTGAATTACACCCCGTAAAACACTGTTTTATCCCCCCAGAGGCTGCTCTATTATATTACACCCCATAAAACACTGTTTTATCCCCCCAGAGGCTGCTCTATTATATTACACACCGTGGTGAATTACACCACGTAAAACACTGTTTTATCCCCCCAGAGGCTGCTCTATTAAATTACACACCGTGGTGAATTACACCCGTAAAACACTGTTTTATCCCCCCAGAGGCTGCTCTATTATATTACACACCGTGGTGAATTACACCCTGTAAAACACTGTTTTATCCCCCCAGAGGCTGCTCTATTAAATTACACACCGTGGTGAATTACACCCTGTAAAACACTGTTTTTTCCCCCCAGAGGCTGCTCTATTATATTACACACCGTGGTGAATTACACCCCGTAAAAAACTGTTTTATCCCCCCAGAGGCTTCTCTATTATATTACACACCGTGGTGAATTACACCCCGTAAAACACTGTTTTATCCCCCCAGAGGCTGCTCTATTATATTACACACCGTGGTGAATTACACCCTGTAAAACACTGTTGTATCCCCCCAGAGGCTGCTCTATTAAATTACACACCGTGGTGAATTACACCCCGTAAAACACTGTTTTATCCCCCCAGAGGCTGCTCTATTATATTACATCCCGTAAAACACTGTTTTATCCCCCCAGAGGCTGCTCTATTATATTACACACCGTGGTGAATTACACCCCGTAAAACACTGTTTTATCCCCCCAGAGGCTGCTCTATTATATTACACACCGTGGTGAATTACACCCCGTAAAACACTGTTTTATCCCCCCAGAGGCTGCTCTATTATATTACACACCGTGGTGAATTACACCACGTAAAACACTGTTTTATCCCCCCAGAGGCTGCTCTATTATATTACACCCCGTAAAACACTGTTTTATCCCCCCAGAGGCTGCTCTATTATATTACACACCGTGGTGAATTACACCCCGTAAAACACTGTTTTATCCCCCCAGAGGCTGCTCTATTATATTACACACCGTGGTGAATTACACCCCGTAAAACACTGTTTTATCCCCCCAGAGGCTGCTCTATTATATTACACACCTTGGTGAATTACACCCCGTAAAACACAGTTTTATCCCCCCAGAGGCTGCTCTATTATATTACACACCGTGGTGAATTACACCCCGTAAAACACTGTTTTATCCCCCCAGAGGCTGCTCTATTATATTACACACCGTGGTGAATTACACCCCGTAAAACACTGTTTTATCCCCCCAGAGGCTGCTCTATTATATTACACACCGTGGTGAATTACACCCCGTAAAACACTGTTTTATCCCCCCAGAGGCTGCTCTATTATATTACACACCGTGGTGAATTACACCCCGTAAAACACTGTTTTATCCCCCCAGAGGCTGCTCTATTATATTACACCCCATAAAACACTGTTTTATCCCCCCAGAGGCT
This sequence comes from Oncorhynchus mykiss, assembly GCF_057628025.1. Taxonomy (NCBI): domain Eukaryota; kingdom Metazoa; phylum Chordata; class Actinopteri; order Salmoniformes; family Salmonidae; genus Oncorhynchus; species Oncorhynchus mykiss. The sequence continues at coordinate 18,971,619 of NC_143034.1, read as the reverse complement.
GCTCTATTATATTACACACCGTGGTGAATTACACCACGTAAAACACTGTTTTATCCCCCCAGAGGCTGCTCTATTAAATTACACACCGTGGTGAATTACACCCGTAAAACACTGTTTTATCCCCCCAGAGGCTGCTCTATTATATTACACACCGTGGTGAATTACACCCTGTAAAACACTGTTTTATCCCCCCAGAGGCTGCTCTATTAAATTACACACCGTGGTGAATTACACCCTGTAAAACACTGTTTTTTCCCCCCAGAGGCTGCTCTATTATATTACACACCGTGGTGAATTACACCCCGTAAAAAACTGTTTTATCCCCCCAGAGGCTTCTCTATTATATTACACACCGTGGTGAATTACACCCCGTAAAACACTGTTTTATCCCCCCAGAGGCTGCTCTATTATATTACACACCGTGGTGAATTACACCCTGTAAAACACTGTTGTATCCCCCCAGAGGCTGCTCTATTAAATTACACACCGTGGTGAATTACACCCCGTAAAACACTGTTTTATCCCCCCAGAGGCTGCTCTATTATATTACACACCGTGGTGAATTACACCCCGTAAAACACTGTTTTATCCCCCCAGAGGCTGCTCTATTATATTACACACCGTGGTGAATTACACCCCGTAAAACACTGTTTTATCCCCCCAGAGGCTGCTCTATTATATTACACACCGTGGTGAATTACACCCCGTAAAACACTGTTTTATCCCCCCAGAGGCTGCTCTATTATATTACACCCCGTAAAACACTGTTTTATCCCCCCAGAGGCTGCTCTATTATATTACACCCCGTAAAACACTGTTTTATCCCCCCAGAGGCTGCTCTATTATATTACACCCCGTAAAACACTGTTTTATCCCCCCAGAGGCTGCTCTATTATATTACACCCCGTAAAACACTGTTTTATCCCCCCAGAGGCTGCTCTATTATATTACACCCCGTAAAACACTGTTTTATCCCCCCAGAGGCTGCTCTATTATATTACACACCGTGGTGAATTACACAATGTAAAACACTGTTTTATCCCCCCAGAGGCTGCTCTATTATATTACACCCTGTAAAACACTGTTTTATCCCCCCAGAGGCTGCTCTATTATATTACACCCCGTAAAACACTGTTTTATCCCCCCAGAGGCTGCTCTATTATATTACACACCGTGGTGAATTACACCCTGTAAAACACTGTTTTATCCCCCCAGAGGCTGCTCTATTATATTACACCCTGTAAAACACTGTTTTATCCCCCCAGAGGCTGCTCTATTATATTACACCCCGTAAAACACTGTTTTATCCCCCCAGAGGCTGCTCTATTATATTACACCCCGTAAAACACTGTTTTATCCCCCCAGAGGCTGCTCTATTATATTACACACCGTGGTGAATTACACCCTGTAAAACACTGTTTTATCCCCCCAGAGGCTGCTCTATTATATTACACCCTGTAAAACACTGTTTTATCCCCCCAGAGGCTGCTCTATTATATTACACACCGTGGTGAATTACACCCTGTAAAACACTGTTTTATCCCCCCAGAGGCTGCTCTAGGCTACGCCCCAAATGCCATCCTATTCCCTAGATAGTGCACTATATTCAGAATAGCGTGCCATTTGGGACGGTCCTGTCACCTCAGGAGGAGTTTTATAGCTTTACTGTAATGGTTTGATAATGCTTAGGAGAGAGTTGAAACAGACACACATCCTCGTCTTGCTATCTCTTCTCTCTCAGATGAAAGAATACCAGACACTGAGGGAACAACATTTTTTCCCTCTCACCCTTCTCCACCCTCTCCCTCTCCTATCTTCCCTCGGTCCCCCTTTCACTCCCTGTACTCCACCCCCATCACTTCCTATGGAAGATTGGATCAGCAGTCAGTCACTGTCCATATCAGTGTGCATGTGTGTGTGTGTGTGTGTGTGTGAGAGAGACTGTGTGTGTGTGTGTGCTTCCATTGGCAGTCATACACTGTGGATGATATTAGAGTGGGAGCCCACTGATAGGGCTCTTCTACACTACATGACCAAAAGTATGTGGACACCTGCTCATTGAACAACTTATTACAAAATCATGGGCATTAATATGGAGTTAGTCTCCTCTTTGCTGCTATAACAGCCTCCACTCTTCTGGGAAGGCTTTCAGCCACAAGAACTTTAGTGAGGTTGGGCACTGATGTTGAACGATTAGGCCTGGCTCCCAGTCGGCGTTCCAATTCATTTCAAAGGTGTTCGATAGGGTTGAGGTCAGGGATCTGTGCAGGCCAGTCAAGTTCTTCCACACCGATCTCAACAAACCATTTCTGTAATTACCTCATTTTGTGCACGGGGACATTGTCATGCTGAAACAGGAAAGGGCCTTCCCCAAACTGTTGCCACAATGTTGGAAGCATAGAATTGTCTAGAATGTCATTGTATGCTGTAGTGTTAAGATTTCCCTTCACTGGAACTATGGGTCCTAGCCCGAACCATGAAAAACAGCCCCAGACCATTATTCCTCCTCCAACAAACTTTACAGTTGGCACTATTGGGGCAGGTAGCGTTCTTCTGGAATCCCCCAAACACAGATTATTTCGTCGGACTGTCAGACTGAAATAGCCGAATCCACAAATTTGAAGGGGTGTCCACATACTTTTCTATATATAGCGTATCTGTAGTTTCAGTGGTTGCTGTTGTTGCTAGTTGTGACCAACAGAGGTCAGTGGTGGACCAGCTACACAGTGCTGTACTACTGTAGGGAAATAGAAATAGATAGCATGCCGTTTAGATCACTGAGTCTGTTGGTGAGAGAGAGAGAGAGAGAGAGAGAGAGAGAGAGAGAGAGAGAGAGAGAGAGTGAGAGAGAGAGAGAGAGAGAGAACTAGCTTTCTGAATCTACAGAGGAAGTGTTGGGAGCAGAAGTCAAGGCTTTGTCATCTCCCAATGGGAGGGTAGTGTTGCTGTGTCACACTGTCTTCAATGTAATGGCAGCGAGGGTCAAAGGTTCAAGTGGGTCTGTGACTGTGTGTGTGTGCATGTCTTCCCTCTAGCTAATGGTGCAGCCTGTTTCTGTCAGTAGTAATCTGTCCTCCATTATTTCGCTACGTGTGTGTGTCCGTGTGGGGGGTCTGTCTGTGTGAAGGGGTGTCTGTGTGTGTATGTGTGTGTGTGGGTTGTGTGTGGGTGTGTGTGTTATATCTCTCTCTCTCTCCTCCTTCTCTAGACTTTCATCTTTACAGACACGGAGGATGAAGACGTCACCTCCAGAGGTAGGTCTTCAGCTCCACCAATCACAAGCAAGGAGAGACTTGTTGTATTAACAGTTGTAATTATTAATAGCGATAGTTGTTTATTAGACAACAGTTCCAGTTTTAATCTCATTTAAGTCTCATGTCAGAATGTTGTAAAATGAACACATTGATAGGTGCTCTGACTGAAATTCTTTTTTACATACAGGTTACAATGTGATTGTGACAGATTGTCCGTCGGACCACAGTCACCAGGCTCTGTCCTGTAAGATGTCTGCTGAATATGACCACTTCATGGCCTCCGATAAGAAGTGAGTGACCAGCCCAACCTAGACAGAGAGAAACACATAGACTATCACTTTACAGGGCACAGATAGTCTATCACTTTACAGGACATAGATAGTCTATCACTTTACAGGGTATAGAGAGACTATCACTTTACAGGACATAGATAGTCTATCACTTCACAGGACATAGAAGTATATCTATGTCCTGCAAAGTGATAGACTATCTATGTCCTGTAAAGTGATAGACTATCACTTTACAGGACATAGATATACTATCACTTTACAGGACATAGATAGTCTATCACTTTACAGGACATAGATCGACTATCACTTTACAGGACGTAGATAGACTATCACTTTACAGGGCATAGATAGACTATCACTTTACCGGACGTAGATAGACTATCACTTTACAGGACATAGAGAGACTATCACTTTACAGGACATAGAGAGACTATCACTTTACAGGACATAGCGAGACTATCACTTTACAGGACATAGATAGACTATCACTTTACAGGGCATAGATAGACTATCACTTTACAGGACATAGATATACTATCACTTTACAGGACATTGATAGTCTATCTATGTCCTGTAAAGTGATAGACCATCACTTTACAGGGCATAGAGAGACTATCACTTTACAGGACATCGATAGTCTATCTATGTCCTGTAAAGTGATAGACCATCACTTTACAGGGCATAGGGAGACTATCACTTTACAGGACATAGAGAGACTATCACTTTACAGGACATAGCGATACTATCACTTTACAGGACATAGAGAGACTATCACTTTACAGGACATAGAGAGACTATCACTTTACAGGACATAGCGAGACTATCACTTTACAGGACATAGAGAGACTATCACTTTACAGGACATAGATAGTCTATCACTTTACAGGACACAGAGAGACTATCACTTTACAGGACATAGAGATACTATCACTTTACAGGACATAGAGAGACTATCCCTTTATAGGACATAGATAGTCTATCACTTTACAGGACATAGCGAGACTATCACTTTACAGGACATAGAGAGACTATCACTTTACAGGACATAGATAGTCTATCACTTTACAGGACACAGAGAGACTATCACTTTACAGGACATAGAGATACTATCACTTTACAGGACATAGAGAGACTATCCCTTTACAGGACATAGATAGTCTATCACTTTACAGAACATAGAGAGACTATCACTTTACAGGACATAGAGAGACTATCACTTTACAGGACATAGAAAGACTATCACTTTACAGGACATAGAGAGACTATCACTTTACAGGACATAGAGAGACTATCACTTTACAGGACACAGAGAGACTATCACTTTATAGGACACAGAGAGTCTATCACTTTACAGGACATAGAGAGACTATCACTTTACAGGACACAGAGAGACTATCACTTGACAGGACATAGAGAGACTATCACTTTACAGGACACAGAGAGACTATCACTTGACAGGACATAGAGAGACTATCACTTTACAGGACATAGAGAGACTATCACTTTACAGGACACAGAGAGACTATCACTTTACAGGACAAAGAGAGACTATCACTTTACAGGACAAAGAGAGACTATCACCTTACAGGACACAGAGAGACTATCACTTTACAGGACATAGAGAGACTATCACCTTACAGGACATAGAGAGACGATCACTTTACAGGACATAGAGAGACTATCACTTTACAGGACATAGAGAGACTATCACTTTACAGGACACAGAGAGACTATCACTTTACAGGACAAAGAGAGACTATCACTTTACAGGACAAAGAGAGACTATCACCTTACAGAACACAGAGAGACTATCACCTTACAGGACATAGAGAGACAATCACTTTACAGGACATAGAGAGACTATCACTTTACAGGACATAGAGATCGCGTTAAAAAGTAGAAGTTGTAAAGTTCCAGACATTTTTATGAACATTTTGTACGAAACTGTAGGGTTTGGCTTCAAGCCTGATAGAAGAAAGGGCAGAGACAAGGTCCCAGTGTTTAGTTTGGAATCAAGCCTTGGTTGTAATTAGAACAGAGGAAAGGGATCAACCGTTCACTTCAGTTTGGAACCGATTCCTGTGTTGTCCCCTCTCCTTCCAGGTGGCTGTGTCATGTTGACGATGATAACTACGTGAATCCTGGAGCTCTTCTCTCCCTGCTCTCAGCCTTCCCCCAAGACGGTGATGTCTACGTGGGCAAGCCCAGCCTCGACCACCCCATCAAGGCCCATGAACTACTGGAGAGCAACAAGACAGTACGCTCCCACCATGCACTGCATAGAGCCGAAAGCTATATTCCAATGACCAATACAATGCTTTGTTCTAGTGGTATGTTAAAGATACGTTTGAGAACTTTGGGGCCTACTACGTTGTCTCTAAACCTCCCACTACTAAGTAGTCTCTAAACCTCCCACTACTAAGTAGTCTCTAAACCTCCCACTACTAAGTAGTCTCTAAACCTCCCACTACTAAGTAGTCTCTAAACCTCCCACTACTAAGTAGTCTCTAAACCTCCCACTACTAAGTAGTCTCTAAACCTCCCACTACTAAGTAGTCTCTAAACCTCCCACTACTAAGTAGTCTCTAAACCTCCCACTACTAAGTAGTCTCTAAACCTCCCACTACTAAGTAGTCTCTAAACCTCCCACTACTAAGTAGTCTCTAAACCTCCCACTACTAAGTAGTCTCTAAACCTCCCACTTTGGGCTGGATGTGTCAATGTGTAGTTCATACATGCACAATGTATGACCAAAATGACTGTCTTACGTCAATTAGTCACAAAATCCCCTAGTTTTAAACATTTCACTAAACACAACCCTAACCCACGTGGGCCAGCCCTCTAGTATTTCGTGTTCCAGCCAATGAGCTTCAGCCCCTCGCCATTTGAGTGGCAGCTAGCAAGATGCACACCCAGCAGAGCGAGAGAGAGACCATATCTGCACATATGAGCCGTAGTTCACACATTTTCAGGGGACCCCTTTTGGCTTATGGACACTACTTTCAGAACTACTGGCTGAAAAGTATCGGAGAATCTCTTTAAGTAGTATGTTACTGTGGCCATTGGAATATGTCTTTATGTCTCCCTTCCTGAGGGGGTCACTGATATATTTGATAGTTTGATGCCAAGATGGTTGCCATGGGAATTCTCAACCTCAAACAGAGTTGGCCAAGCACTATAAATTATTCAAGTCATACCACATCTCTCCTCTTTCAATTCACTTCTCATCAGGAACGGAGGGATGGAAGGACGAAGGGATGATTGTAGATCCATCCATTCATGGGGTTTTAGTCACTGTGGAGTGTTTTTCTAACCAGAGGGTTGATTGGTGATTGGCATGTTATTGGTTATTGATCTAAGAACCATGTCATCAAGTGGACGTGTCAAAGACACCCCAGGGGATAGGCTGTCAACCAGCAGGATCGGTCGATTCGATTGGTTTAGAAACAGACATGCTTACACTAGATACACGTGTGTCTTGTATGTGTGTGTGTGAGTAAGTGTGTGTCTCATTTACAGTAGAATGAATGACTGTATTGAGCCCAAGTGTATCTTGGTTCCTGAGAGTCTCTCTCTCTCTCTCTCTCTCTCTCTCTCTCTCTCTCTCTCTCTCCTCCTCCTCCTCCTCCTCCCTGGTTAGAGAGTAGATTTAGCGTTGACAGTAGGACAGGCTTCAGACTCCCTAGAGAAAGGGAACACAAGGTCGGAGGAGATGAGGATGAGAGGAGGGGAGGAGAGGGGGACTCCAGAGAGGGAGGAGGAGAGGACCTTGGGAGAATGATGATACACATACCTGTTGTGATTTACACTGCTGTCACGGCAACCGATACAAATCAAATCAAATGTTATTTGTCATATGCTCCGAATACAACAGGTGTAGTAGACCTTTCAGTGAAATGCTGAATACAACAGGTGTAGTAGACCTTTCAGTGAAATGCTGAATACAACAGGTGTAGTAGACCTTTCAGTGAAATGCTGAATACAACAGGTGTAGTAGACCTTTCAGTGAAATGCTGAATACAACAGGTGTAGTAGACCTTACTGTGAAATGCTGAATACAATAGGTGTAGTAGACCTTTCAGTGAAATGCTGAATACAACAGGTGTAGTAGACCTTTCAGTGAAATGCTGAATACAACAGGTGTAGTAGACCTTTCAGTGAAATGCTGAATACAACAGGTGTAGTAGACCTTTCAGTGAAATGCTGAATACAACAGGTGTAGTAGACCTTACTGTGAAATGCTGAATACAATAGGTGTAGTAGACCTTTCAGTGAAATGCTGAATACAACAGGTGTAGTAGACCTTTCAGTGAAATGCTGAATACAACAGGTATAGTAGACCTTACAGTGAAATGCTGAATACAACAGGTGTAGTAGACCTTTCAGTGAAATGCTGAACACAACAGGTATAGTAGACCTTACTGTGAAATGCTGAATACAACAGGTGTAGTAGACCTTACTGTGAAATGCTGAATACAACAGGTGTAGTAGACCTTACAGTGAAATGCTGAATACAACAGGTGTAGTAGACCTTACAGTGAAATGCTGAATACAACAGGTGTAGTAGACCTTACTGTGAAATGCTGAATACAACAGGTGTAGTAGACCTTACTGTGAAATGCTGAATACAACAGGTGTAGTAGACCTTTCAGTGAAATGCTGAATACAACAGGTGTAGTAGACCTTTCAGTGAAATGCTGAATACAACAGGTGTAGTAGACCTTTCAGTGAAATGCTGAATACAACAGGTGTAGTAGACCTTTCAGTGAAATGCTGAATACAACAGGTGTAGTAGACCTTACTGTGAAATGCTGAATACAACAGGTGTAGTAGACCTTACTGTGAAATGCTGAATACAACAGGTGTAGTAGACCTTACTGTGAAATGCTGAATACAACAGGTGTAGTAGACCTTTCAGTGAAATGCTGAATACAACAGGTGTAGTAGACCTTTCAGTGAAATGCTGAATACAACAGGTGTAGTAGACCTTTCAGTGAAATGCTGAATACAACAGGTGTAGTAGACCTTTCAGTGAAATTCTTACTTACAAGCCCTTAACCAACAATGCAGTTTTAAGAAAATATAAATATAAACATGCACAATCTCCTTGCTAATCACTTACAAGACAAATAGCATACAAAATACAGTATGTCACTTTTATAAATGCTTAAAAGTAGCATATGCCAGACTCATAGCAAAGTGAGTCAGAGAGAACTGAAAACGTCTCTCATTGTAAGTACATCACAGAATATGCTGAGTTTGAGGGAAACTGAGGACACAGAGAGAGTTATATCATCGTTTTGAGGGAAACTGAGGACACAGAGAGAGTTGTATCATCGTTTTGAGGGAAACTGAGGACACAGAGAGAGTTGTATCATCGTTTTGAGGGAAACGGAGGACACAGAGAGAGTTGTATCATCGTTTTGAGGGAAACTGAGGACACAGAGAGAGTTGTATCATCGTTGTGGATGGAGGGAGTTTCCTCTACCTGTTCTAGCACATCAACCTCTACATGGTTCATTCTGTCTGGAAGGTGGAAGTCTGGGCTCTGTTCATGTCTTGTGTTGAAGCTAACTGTTCCAAAGAGAGGTGCCGTTCTGCTTGGTGATTAACTGTGTGTGTTTCTAGAAAGAGGTGCCGTTCTGCTTGGTGATTGACTGTGTGTGTTTCTAGAAAGAGGTGCCGTTCTGCTTGGTGATTGACTGTGTGTGTTTCTAGAAAGAGGTGCCGTTCTGCTTGGTGATTGACTGTGTGTGTTCTTCTAGAAAGAGGTGCCGTTCTGCTTGGTGATTGACTGTGTGTTCTTCTAGAAAGAGGTGCCGTTCTGCTTGGTGATTGACTGTGTGTTCTTCTAGAAAGAGGTGCCGTTCTGCTTGGTGATTGACTGTGTGTTCTTCTAGAAAGAGGTGCCGTTCTGCTTGGTGATTGACTGTGTGTGTTTCTAGAAAGAGGTGCCGTTCTGCTTGGTGATTAACTGTGTGTGTTTCTAGAAAGAGGTGCCGTTCTGCTTGGTGATTGACTGTGTGTGTTTCTAGAAAGAGGTGCCGTTCTGCTTGGTGATTGACTGTGTGTGTTCTTCTAGAAAGAGGTGCCGTTCTGCTTGGTGATTGACTGTGTATGTTTCTAGAAAGAGGTGCCGTTCTGCTTGGTGATTGACTGTGTGTGTTCTTCTAGAAAGAGGTGCCGTTCTGCTTGGTGATTGACTGTGTGTTCTTCTAGAAAGAGGTGCCGTTCTGCTTGGTGATTGACTGTGTGTTCTTCTAGAAAGAGGTGCCGTTCTGCTTGGTGATTGACTGTGTGTTCTTCTAGAAAGAGGTGCCGTTCTGCTTGGTGATTGACTGTGTGTGTTTTTCTTTCTAGAAAGAAGTGCAGTTCTGGTTTGCCACGGGAGGAGCAGGCTTCTGTCTGAGTCGCAGACTAGCTGAGAAGATGGCTCCATGGGCTAGGTGAGGAGTGTGTGTGTGTGTCTGTGTGTTTGGGTCAAGAGGGAACTCTAGTCCATGAGAACAGGTGTGTGTGTGTGTGTAGGGGTTTGTCTGTGTGAAAGATGGAGAGTCAGAGAGTGTACATTATATATATGAATGTATGTGACAGTGTGTGTTGGGTCATTGGACATACAGTCTGTGTTATATGCTTGTCTTTATGTGACTCTATGTGTGACAGTCCGGTCTGGATTTGAGTCATTGTGGGTGTATCTATATCTGACTCTGTGTGTGTGTGTCTACCTGTGTGTCTAGTGGTCCCAGGTTTGAGCAGACGTCAGCAGTGATCCGTCTGCCAGATGACTGTACAGTAGGCTTCATCGTAGAGAGAAGACTGGGGATATCCATGGTCCACAGTTCAATGTTCCACTCTCACCTGGAGAACCTGCTACTGCTGACGCCCAGCAATATACCTCTACAGGTCAGGCACGCATACACACACACACACACACACACACACACACACACACACACACACACACACACACACACACACACACACACACACACACACACACACACACACACACACACACACACACACACACACACACACACACAAATAATTTCTGCCTCATGTAATGTGTTTTCTCTCCTCTAAGTTGTATGGTGTGTGTTCTCTCTAGGTGACTCTTAGTTATGGGCTGTTTGAGAACAAGATGAACAGTGTGGAGCTGAATAGACTCTTCTCCAAGGAGGATGATCCCTCCAGGTCAGTACCAACCTGTCCTCAGGCCAAGAAACCTTGACAGAAGCCAGGGTTGCAATATGCCAGTAACGTTCCCAGAAATCCCTTTCCACAAATCCTGGTTGGTGGATTACGGAATTCCTTGCTTATTCCCTCCTGATTCCTGTCGTTTTACAACCGGGATTCCTGGAAAACTTTTGGTAAAGTTACCGGTATCCTGCAACACGACACCAGACTCTAGAGGGGGAGATCCTTCTTCTCTGCCTGCTGGGGTTCAACATGTCCCAACATTTATAATAGAACAGAGACATTGTTGTGGTAGCTATGTGCTGTACATATAGGTAGGGGTAAAGTTACCAGTATCCTGCAACACGACACCAGTCTCTAGAGGGGGAGATCCTTCTTCTCTGCCTGCTGGGGTTCAACATGTCCCAACATTTATAATAGAACAGAGACATTGTTGTGGTAGCTATGTGCTGTACATATAGGTAGGGGTAAAGTTACCAGTATCCTGCAACACGACACCAGTCTCTAGAGGGGGGAGATCCTTCTTATCTGCCTGCTGGGGTTCAACATGTCCCAACATTTATAATAGAACAGAGACATTGTTGTGGTAGCTATGTGCTGTACATATAGGTAGGGGTAAAGTTACCAGTATCCTGCAACACGACACCAGTCTCTAGAGGGGGAGATCCTTCTTCTCTGCCTGCTGGGGTTCAACATGTCCCAACATTTATAATAGAACAGAGACATTGTTGTGGTAGCTATGTGCTGTACATATAGGTAGGGGTAAAGTTACCAGTATCCTGCAACACGACACCAGACTCTGGAGGGGGAGATCCTTCTTCTCTGCCTGCTGGGGTTCAACATGTCCCAACATTTATAATAGAACAGAGACATTGTTGTGGTAGCTATGTGCTGTACATATAGGTAGGGGTAAAGTTACTAGGCAACAGGATAGACAATAGGCAGTGACAGCAGCGCATGTGGTGAGTGTGAAAGTGTGTGTGTGAGTGTATGTGTGTGTGTGTGTGTGTGTGTGGCATCAGTGCGCATGTAATGTGTGTGTGGGCATATGTAGTGTGTGTGTAAATACGGTATGTGTGTGTGTGTGTGTGTATATATGGTATGTGTCATGTACTGTCATGTTGTGTCTTGTCTCTGTCCTTTCCCTTCACCCTGTCTCCCTCTGCTGGTCGTTGTTAGGTTACCTTTTCTCCCCCTCTTTCCCCCAGCTGTGCCTTGTGTCCTCCTAACCACCTCGTCACCCCGTTTCCCACCTGTTCCCTTTTTCCCTCTGATTAGGTCCCTATATCTCTCTCTGTTTTTGTTCCTGTCCTTGTCGGATTCTTGTTTGTTGTGTTTCATGCCTGAACCAGACTGTCGTCATGTTTGCTGTAACCTTGTCTTGTCCTGTCGGAATCTGCCGGTCCGTCTGAGCCTACCTATGTTTGGTAATTAAAGAAGCTCTGTTTAAGTTAATTCGCTTTTGGGTCCTCATTCACTCACCGTAACAGAAGAATCCGACCAAGAATGGACCCAGCGACTTCGGATCCTCTCCACTCAGCCGTCGGGATCCAGGGAGCGATGCTAGGCAGACACGAGCAGGAAGTGTCTGCTGCTCGACATGCCGTTGAGACCCTGGCCACCCAAGTCTCCAACCTCACAGAACAGGTTCACCATCTCCGCCTCGATCCACCGGCCACTTCCAGGGCTTTCGAATCTCCGGAGCCCAGAATCAATAACCCGCCGTGTTACTCTGGGGAGCCCACTGAATGCCGCTCGTTCCTCACCCAGTGTGATATTGTGTTTTCTCTCCAGCCCAACACTTACTCCAGGAGCACTGCTCGTGTCGCCTACGTCATATCTCTCCTTATTGGACGGGCTCGTGAGTGGGGCACGGCAATCTGGGAGGCAAGGGCTGAGTGTACTAACCAGTATCAGGACTTTAAGGAGGAGATGATACGGGTTTTTGATCGATCTGTTTTTGGGGAGGAGGCTTCCAGGGCCCTGTCTTCCCTATGTCAAGGCAATCGATCCATAACAGACTACTCTATTGAGTTTCGCACTCTTGCTGTCTCCAGTGGCTGGAACGAGCCGGCCTTGCTCGCTCGTCTTCTGGAGGGTCTCCGCGCAGAGGTAAAGGATGAGATTCTCTCCCGGGAGGTTCCTTCCAGCGTGGATTCCTTGATTGAACTCGCTATTCGCATTGAGCGACGGGTTGATCTTCGTCACCGAGCTCGTGGAAAGGAGCTCGCGCTCTCCGTCGCCCCCCTCTCCGCATCACTACCATCTTCCTCTGCCGGCTCGGGTGCTGAGCCCATGCAGCTGGGAGGTATCCGCATCTCGACTAAGGAGAGGGAACGGAGAATCACCAACCGCCTCTGTCTCTATTGCGGTTCCGCTGGTCATTTTGTCACTTCATGTCCAGTAAAAGGCCAGAGCTCGTCAGTAAGCGGAGGGCTACTGGTGAGCGCTACTACTCCTGTCTCTCCTTCAAGATCCTGCACTACCTTGTCGGTCCATCTACGCTGGACCGGTTCGTCAGCTGCCTGCAGTGCCTTAATAGACTCTGGGGCGGAGGGCTGTTTTATGGACGAGACCTGGGCTCGGGAACATGACATTCCTCTCAGACAGTTAAAGGAGCCCACGGCCTTGTTCGCCCTGGATGGTAGTCCTCTCCCCAGGATTCAGCGTGAGACGCTACCTTTAACCCTCACTGTTTCTGGTAATCATAGTGAAACCATTTCTTTTTTAATTTTTCGTTCACCTTTTACACCTGTTGTTTTGGGCCATCCCTGGCTAGTTTGTCATAATCCTTCCATTAATTGGTCTAGTAATTCTATCCTCTCCTGGAACGTCTCTTGTCATGTGAAATGTTTAATGTCTGCTATCCCTCCTGTTTCCTCTGTCTCTTCTTCACAGGAGGAGCCTGGTGATTTGACAGGGGTGCCGGAGGAATATCACGATCTGCGCACGGTGTTCAGTCGGTCCAGGGCCACCTCTCTTCCTCCACACCGGTCGTATGATTGTAGTATTGATCTCCTTCCGGGAACCACCCCCCCCCGGGGTAGACTATACTCTCTGTCGGCTCCCGAACGTAAGGCTCTCGAAGATTATTTGTCTGTAGCTCTTGACGCCGGTACCATAGTCCCCTCCTCCTCTCCCGCCGGAGCGGGGTTTTTTTTTGTCAAGAAGAAGGACGGGTCTCTGCGTCCCTGCATAGATTATCGAGGGCTGAATGACATAACAGTGAAGAATCGTTATCCGCTTCCTCTTATGTCTTCAGCCTTCGAGATCCTGCAGGGAGCCAGGTTTTTCACTAAGTTGGACCTTCGTAACGCTTACCATCTCGTGCGCATCAGGGAGGGGGACGAGTGGAAGACGGCGTTTAACACTCCGTTAGGGCACTTTGAATACCGGGTTCTTCCTTTCGGCCTCGCTAACGCTCCAGCTGTCTTTCAGGCATTAGTCAATGATGTCCTGAGAGACATGCTGAACATCTTTGTTTTCGTTTACCTTGACGATATCCTGATTTTTTCACCGTCACTCCAGATTCATGTTCAGCACGTTCGACGTGTCCTCCAGCGCCTTTTAGAGAATTGTCTTTTTGTGAAGGCTGAGAAGTGCACTTTTCATGCCTCCTCCGTCACATTTCTCGGTTCTGTTATTTCCGCTGAAGGCATTAAGATGGATCCCGCTAAAGTCCAAGCTGTCATTGATTGGCCCGTCCCTAAGTCACGCGTCGAGCTGCAGCGCTTTCTCGGCTTCGCAAACTTCTATCGTCGTTTCATCCGTAATTTCGGTCAGGTGGCAGCTCCTCTCACAGCCCTTACTTCTGTCAAGACGTGCTTTAAGTGGTCCGTTTCCGCCCAGGGAGCTTTTGATCTCCTCAAGAATCGTTTTACATCCGCTCCTATCCTTGTTACACCTGACGTCTCTAGACAGTTCGTTGTCGAGGTTGACGCGTCAGAGGTGGGCGTGGGAGCCATTCTTTCTCAGCGCTCCCTCTCTGACGACAAGGTCCACCCATGCGCGTATTTTTCTCATCGCCTGTCGCCGTCGGAACGTAACTATGATGTGGGTAACCGCGAACTGCTCGCCATCCGGTTAGCCCTAGGCGAATGGCGACAGTGGTTGGAGGGGGCGACCGTTCCTTTTGTCGTTTGGACTGACCATAGGAACCTTGAGTACATCCGTTCTGCCAAACGACTTAATGCGCGTCAGGCGCGTTGGGCGCTGTTTTTCGCTCGTTTCGAGTTCGTGATTTCTTATCGTCCGGGCTCTAAGAACACCAAGCCTGATGCTTTGTCTCGTCTCTTCAGTTCTTCAGTAGCCTCCACTGACCCCGAGGGGATTCTCCCTGAGGGGCGTGTTGTCGGGTTGACTGTCTGGGGAATTGAGAGGCAGGTAAAACAAGCGCTCACTCACACTCCGTCGCCGCGCGCTTGTCCTAGGAACCTTCTTTTCGTTCCCGTTCCTACTCGTCTGGCCGTTCTTCAGTGGGCTCACTCTGCCAAGTTAGCCGGCCACCCTGGCGTTCGGGGTACGCTTGCTTCCATTCGCCAGCGTTTTTGGTGGCCCACCCGGGAGCTTGACACGCGTCGTTTCGTGGCTGCTTGTTCGGTCTGCGCGCAGACTAAGTCCGGTAACTCTCCTCCTGCCGGCCGTCTCAGGCCGCTTCCTATTCCCTCTCGACCGTGGTCTCACATCGCCTTAGATTTTGTCACCGGACTGCCTTCGTCAGCGGGGAAGACTGTTATTCTTACGGTTGTCGATAGGTTCTCTAAGGCGGCTCATTTCATTCCCCTTGCTAAGCTTCCTTCTGCTAAAGAGACGGCACAAATCATCATCGAGAATGTTTTCAGAATTCATGGCCTTCCGTCAGACGTCGTTTCGGACAGAGGTCCGCAGTTCACGTCTCAATTTTGGAGGGAGTTTTGCCGTTTGATTGGGGCTTCCGTCAGTCTCTCTTCCGGCTTTCACCCCCAGTCTAACGGTCAAGCAGAACGGGCCAATCAGACTATTGGTCGCATCTTACGCAGTCTTTCTTTTCGCAACCCTGCGTCTTGGTCAGAACAGCTCCCCTGGGCAGAATACGCCCACAACTCGCTTCCTTCGTCTGCGACCGGGCTATCTCCTTTTCAGAGTAGCCTCGGGTACCAGCCTCCGCTGTTCTCATCTCAGTTCGCCGAGTCCAGCGTCCCCTCCGCTCAGGCTTTTGTCCAACGTTGCGAGCGCACCTGGAAGAGGGTCAGGTCTGCACTTTGCCGTTATAGGACGCAGACTGTGAGGGCTGCTAATAAGCGTAGAACTAAGAGTCCTAGATATTGTCGCGGTCAGAGAGTTTGGCTCTCCACTCAGAACCTTCCCCTTAAGACGGCTTCTCGCAAGTTGACCCCGCGGTTCATTGGTCCGTTCCGTATTTCTCGGGTCATTAATCCTGTCGCAGTTCGACTTCTTCTTCCGCGATACCTTCGTCGCGTCCACCCGGTCTTCCATGTCTCCTGCATCAAGCCCGTCCTTCGCGCCCCCGCTCGTCTTCCCCCCCCCCCCCCATCCTTGTCGAGGGCGCACCCATCTACAGGGTCCGTAGAATTTTGGACATGCGTCCTCGGGGCCGTGGTCACCAGTACCTCGTAGATTGGGAGGGGTACGGTCCTGAGGAGAGGAGTTGGGTTCCCTCTCGGGACGTGCTGGACCGTGCGCTGATCGAGGATTTCCTCCGTTGCCGCCAGGTTTCCTCCTCGAGTGCGCCAGGAGGCGCTCGGTGAGTGGGGGGGTACTGTCATGTACTGTCATGTTGTGTCTTGTCTCTGTCCTTTCCCTTCACCCTGTCTCCCTCTGCTGGTCGTTGTTAGGTTACCTTTTCTCCCCCTCTTTCCCCCAGCTGTGCCTTGTGTCCTCCTAACCACCTCGTCACCCCGTTTCCCACCTGTTCCCTTTTTCCCTCTGATTAGGTCCCTATATCTCTCTCTGTTTTTGTTCCTGTCCTTGTCGGATTCTTGTTTGTTGTGTTTCATGCCTGAACCAGACTGTCGTCATGTTTGCTGTAACCTTGTCTTGTCCTGTCGGAATCTGCCGGTCCGTCTGAGCCTACCTATGTTTGGTAATTAAAGAAGCTCTGTTTAAGTTAATTCGCTTTTGGGTCCTCATTCACTCACCGTAACAGTATGTGTGTGTTGGTGTGTCAGTGTAAGTATGTGTGAGTGTGTGTGCGTAGAGTCCGTGCGAGCCAGTTAGTTTAAAAAAGGGTCAATGCAGGTAGTCCGGATAGCCAGTCTGGTTTAGCAGCCTCATGGTTCGGGGGTAGACGCTGTCCAGGGTCCTGGTAAGGCTTGTCATGTATATGCATGTGTCCTTTACAGATGCTGTAAAAAGAGCAATCATCTCACTTGTCGATTCAATGTTCATTCACTGTATTTCTGTACGTTTAATAATGACATATTTCGTCATATTGAATGTTCTGTCATTCTTTACAGGTTTAAGACGGTCCACTGTCTACTCTATCCACTGACCAGCTGGTGCCCTTGAAGACTCCAACTCCCAGCAGCACCTGTGCCTCCTGAGACTTTCCCAAATGGTGTCAGCACTTCCTGGATTCTCTCTTTTCTCCTGAAGTGTACACTCGTTTACTACTTCCAACAAATCTATAAGTGATGGGTTGGTCGAGGTATGGGCTAGTGGGGGTTTCACCCTTGCGTCTTACCCCGGTCATTAACCTTGAAATCAGTGTACAAACTTTGGGAGCAAGGAGAGATAATTGGGACACAGCCCTGGTTTTACATGGAAATAACAGGGACGACAAGCACTAGTCTGGTGCAGAATGCAGCCTGCACTTCCTGTAGCCTATCGACTTATTCTAGGAGTTCTAGGAGCCCTCCAGAGCCCTTACCAAGACTAGGAGCCCTCCAGAGCCCTTAACAAGACTAGGAGCCCTCCAGAGCCCTTAACAAGACTAGGAGCCCTCCAGAGCCCTTACCAAGACTAGGAGCCCTCCAGAGCCCTTAACAAGACTAGGAGCCCTCCAGAGCCCTTAACAAGACTAGGAGCCCTCCAGAGCCCTTACCAAGACATAACTTGCATCATTTATTTGCAGGTGTGTATATTTGTTGAACAGAGACCAAAATAATTATAAATATACTTTATTTTATAGATTTGTAAAACTTCTTATGATGACCTCTGGTGAAACTCACTGCTGTAAAATATCTGCCGTTTTTTTAATCTGTTCTGTTATGAAAACTGTTTTGAAATTGTTGGAAAGGCGTGTTTTATTTAATTTTAACACCTTGTTTATTAACTTTAAAAGTGTATTCACGTCCCAGTCTGGGCTGTCTGTACATAGTTCCTGGTTTCTGCAAAGCCTGAAAGAATCAACATGGTTTATACAGCCTTGAAGGAGAGGTGTGTGTAAAGCTGCTTTGTGTGTACTGGAGATACGTGTGTGTGTGTGTGTGTGTGTGTGTGTGTGTGTGTGTGTGTGTGTGTGTGTGTGTGTGTGTGTGTGTGTGTGTGTGTGTGTGTGTGTGTGTGTGTGTGTGTGTGTGTGTGTGTGTGTGCGTGTGTGTGCGCGTGTGTGTGTGTCATATGAAGGAGAGTGAGTAGATCTGAGCTACAGATGACAGGCGTGATTCGCTGGGTCGTAGCGGTTCAGGACTCTCAGAGGACTGAGAGGGATACAGGGAATCGGTGAAGGGTTAAATAAGATTGGGGATTGTGATTGACAGTCTGTGTGTGTTCTCAGTGTGTGTACTCTCTGTGTGTCTATCCCCAGTGGTGCATGGACACCACTCTTCCCCCATGTTCTCCCAGAGGTATACACAGAAACAGTGAGGGGTGTACTCAACCGTCACCTCAAGGCCACACACTCTGTTTGTGTGTGTGTGTGTGTGTGTGTTTGTGTGTGTTTGTGTGTATGTATCTCTGTGTGTGTATTTCTCTGTTTCTGTGTGTGTGTGTGTGTATCTCTGTGTGTGTATCTCTCTGTTTCTCTGTGTGTGTGTGTGTGTGTGTGTGTTAATATGTGTATCTCTCTGTTTCTGTGTGTGTGTTTCACCAAGGAGAAGGGACTTACTCTCCACAGTATGACTCATATCCTCCCTGGTCTCAGAGGTGGTGTGACGTCATGACTGTCCCGTGTAGCTCAGTTAGTAGGGCAGGGTGCTTGCAACGCCAGGATTGTGGGTTTGATTCCCACGGGGGACCAGCAGGAAAATGTATTCACTCACTACTGCAACTCTGGATGAGAGCGTCTGCTAAATGACCACAGTGTGAAATGTTAGGAACTGAACCAAGCTTGTGTGTGTGTGATGCACAGAGATACTATAAAAAGTGTGTACTGGTACTCTATAAAAGGCAGTGATTGGCCCACTGTAGGGATAAAATGGACCCAGGCTGTGATAGTTGGAGTGCAGCACTCACTGTTGTGTTTGTGTTGCTCTCAGCGCTGCAGTTTCATCTTCTGTCTCATAAAACCGCTATACAGGATTCTGAAAGGTTGTGAGGGAGAGAATAGAGTTTCCCTGGGTCTCAACGAATGCCAATGTTCCATTTGAGACCTCTCTAGACCTTTCTACACCCCCCGGCTGAGCAGAGTGTGTCTGGAGAGAACGACTGAACAAAGATATTCTCATCTCTTAGTATTTGTGTATCCACTGACCCTAACTAACCAACAATTCCAAGCCTAAACTATTGTTTAAAGAAGAATGGGGAACAAGACAGAATGGCAAACAAGACAGAATGGGGAACAAGACAGAATGGCAAACAAGACAGAATGGGACATTTTTTGCACACTTTTGTTTATATCCCTGTTTGTGAGCATTTGCCCAGATAATCCATCCACCTGACAGGTGTGGCATATCAAGAAGCTGATTCAACAGCATGATCATTACACGGGTGCACCTTGTGCTGGGGACAATAGAAGGCCACTTTAAAATGTGCAGTTTTGTTACACAACACAATGCCATAGATGTCTCAAGTTGAGGGAGCGTGTAATTGGCATGCTGACTGCAGGAATGTCCACCAGAGCTGTTGCCAGATAATTCTATGTTTATTCTTTATTTACAATAAGCCGCCTCCAACATCGTTTTAGAGAATTTGGCAGTACTTTCATGACTGCAGTTCAGCGTCGTAACCGACTTCAGTGGGAAAATGCTCCCCTTCGATGGCCACTGGCACACTGGAGAAGTGTGCTCTTCACAGATGAATCCCGGTTTCAACTGTACCGGGCAGATGGCAGACAGCATGTATGGTGTATTGTGGGTAAGTGGTTTTCTGATGTCAACGTTGCGAACAGAGTGCCCCATGTTGGTGGTGGGGTTATAGTATGGGCAGGCATACGCTACGGACAGGTAACACAATTGCATTTTCTGTATGGCAATTTGAATGCACAAAGATACATTGTTGTGCCATTCATCCGCCACCATCACCTCATGTTTCAGCATGATAACGCACAGCCCCATGTCACAAGGATCTGTACACAATTCCTAGAAGCTGAAAATGTCCCAGTTCTTCCATGGCCTGCATAGTCACCAGACATGTCACCCATTCAGCATGTTTGGGATGCTCTGGATTGATGTATATGACAGCGTGTTCCAGTTCCCACCAATATCCAACAACTTCGCACAGCCATTGAAGGGGAGTGGGACAACATTCCACAGGCCACAATCAACAGCCTGATCAACTCTGTGCAGAGGAGATGTGTCGCGCTGCATGAGGCAAATGGTGGTCACACCAGATACTGATCCACGCCCTACATCACACCAGATACTGATCCACGCCCTACATCACACCAGATACTGATCCACACCCTACATCACACCAGATACTGATCCACACCCTACATCACACCAGATACTGATCCACACCCTACATCACACCAGATACTGATCCACGCCCTACATCACACCAGATACTGATCCACGCCCTACATCACACCAGATACTGATCCACGCCCTACATCACACCAGATACTGATCCACGCCCTACATCACACCAGATACTGATCCACGCCCTACATCACACCAGATACTGATCCACACCCTACATCACACCAGATACTGATCCACGCCCTACATCACACCAGATACTGATCCACGCCCTACATCACACCAGATACTGATCCACGCCCTACATCACACCAGATACTGATCCACGCCCTACATCACACCAGATACTGATCCACGCCCTACATCACACCAGATACTGATCCACGCCCTACATCACACCAGATACTGATCCACGCCCTACATCACACCAGATACTGATCCACGCCCTACATCACACCAGATACTGATCCACGCCCTACATCACACCAGATACTGATCCACGCCCTACATCACACCAGATACTGATCCACGCCCTACATCACACCAGATACTGATCCACGCCCTACATCACACCAGATACTGATCCACGCCCTACATCACACCAGATACTGATCCACGCCCTACATCACACCAGATACTGATCCACGCCCTACATCACACCAGATACTGATCCACGCCCTACATCACACCAGATACTGATCCACGCCCCTACCTTTTTTTAAAGGATCTGTGACCAAAGGGTGCATATCTGTATTCCCAGTCATGTGAAATCCATAAATCAGGACCTAATGAATTTATTTCAATTGACAGATTTCCTTTTCCTTATATGAACTATAACATTCAAATCTTTGAAATTGTTGCATGTTGCGTTTATGTTTTTGTTCAGTGTACATTGTTTTGTAAACATATGTCTCCCATGCCAATAAAGTCCTTTGAATATAATTGAATTGAGAAAGTGATAGAGTAATTAAATTCCTATATGTTTAATACCCAATTAAATTAGTTCACTCAGACCATTTCTAAGGATTTGTAAGAAACTTATTTGTGTAAAATGGGCGGAGACCAAATCAAGCCCTAGCGTTTATTCTCCAGAGTACTGAACACGATACAGTTTACCACAGGTTATAAACTGCCCTAGTGTTTATTCTCCAGAGTACTGAACACGATACAGTTTACCACAGGTTATAAACTGCCCTAGTGTTTATTCTCCAGAGTACTGAACACGATACAGTTTACCACAGGTTATAAACTGCCCTAGTGTTTATTCTCCAGAGTACTGAACATGATACAGTTTACCACAGGTTATAAACTGCCCTAGTGTTTATTCTCCAGAGTACTGAACACGATACAGTTTACCACAGGTTATAAACTGCCCTAGTGTTTATTCTCCAGAGTACTGAACATGATACAGTTTACCCCAGGTTATAAACTGCCCTAGTGTTTATTCTCCAGAGTACTGAACATGATACAGTTTACCACAGGTTATAAACTGCCCTAGTGTTTATTCTCCAGAGTACTGAACATGATACAGTTTACCCCAGGTTATAAACTGCCCTAGTGTTTATTCTCCAGAGTACTGAACATGATACAGTTTACCACAGGTTATAAACTGCCCTAGTGTTTATTCTCCAGAGTACTGAACATGATACAGTTTACCACAGGTTATAAACTGCCCTAGTGTTTATTCTCCAGAGTACTGAACATGATACAGTTTACCACAGGTTATAAACTGCCCTAGTGTTTATTCTCCAGAGTACTGAACACGATACAGTTTACCACAGGTTATAAACTGCCCTAGTGTTTATTCTCCAGAGTACTGAACACGATACAGTTTACCACAGGTTATAAACTGCCCTAGTGTTTATTCTCCAGAGTACTGAACATGATACAGTTTACCACAGGTTATAAACTGCCCTAGTGTTTATTCTCCAGAGTACTGAACACGATACAGTTTACCACAGGTTATAAACTGCACTAGTGTTTATTCTCCAGAGTACTGAACACGATACAGTTTACCACAGGTTATAAACTGCCCTAGTGTTTATTCTCCAGAGTACTGAACATGATACAGTTTACCACAGGTTATAAACTGCCCTAGTGTTTATTCTCCAGAGTACTGAACACGATACAGTTTACCACAGGTTATAAACTGCCCTAGTGTTTATTCTCCAGAGTACTGAACATGATACAGTTTACCACAGGTTATAAACTGCCCTAGTGTTTATTCTCCAGAGTACTGAACACGATACAGTTTACCACAGGTTATAAACTGCACTAGTGTTTATTCTCCAGAGTACTGAACATGATACAGTTTACCACAGGTTATAAACTGCCCTAGTGTTTATTCTCCAGAGTACTGAACACGATACAGTTTACCACAGGTTATAAACTGCCCTAGTGTTTATTCTCCAGAGTACTGAACATGATACAGTTTACCACAGGTTATAAACTGCCCTAGTGTTTATTCTCCAGAGTACTGAACACGATACAGTTTACCACAGGTTATAAACTGCCCTAGTGTTTATTCTCCAGAGTACTGAACACGATACAGTTTACCACAGGTTATAAACTGAAAGTGACGTCATTAGTTTTCTAACTGTCCCGTCCCTCCTCCACTCCGGTACAATGGCAGTATAGTTCTCAAGCCTTCCCACATCGTCTCTCACCAATTTAGATCATTTATGACCAAGTCAAGGTCTTCCTGTGTAGATAAGCATTCTAGCCTGTCTGACGATAAGTTCATTCGTTTCTACCAAGGAACAGACAGTCATTGTTCTAATTCTTGATTAGAATTACACACATTATATTCAGTACTAGGATTAAAAGAACATTCATACATCTATACTGTAACATAATAGTATTCTGATTAGTTAGTCCTGATTGAAATGTATACATAATTAGTCATTATTGATCAAAAATCCCTTAACAGAAAGAGAGGGAGATTAGAGCATGAGGGAGCGAGAGAAGAGACCAAGAGTGAAAGAGCATAGGGAGATTGCTCAGAAATATACCACAAAGAAACTGGCAGAAAACTAAGTGGGAATCTTAAACAAAAAATAGGCCGCAATATTAAAGAATCATTCATTTACAGTAGGTGTTCTTGCTGAGATAGACCTCCTCATTGGCTAAATACTGTAACTAGGTAACTTAGTCCAGCTTGAGGAGTGGCTCGTCAGACTCATCTGGACTGGCAGAGAAAGTGCTGTCAAGTGGAGAGGTTGCCATAGTGACGCATGTAGCTGGTGTGCTCCAGTAGAGTGGGGAAGAAGAGGGGAGAGAAAAGAGAGAAGAGAAGAGAGAAGAGAGAAAAGGAGAGGAGAGATGGAGAAAAGGAGTAGAGAGGAGAGAGAAACGGAGAGGAGAGATGGAGAAAAGGAGAAGAGAGAAAAGGAGAGGAGAGATGGAGAAAATGAGAAGAGAGAAGAGAGAAAAGGAGTAGAGAGGAGAGAGAAAAGGAGAGGAGAGATGGAGAAAATGAGAAGAGAGAAAAGGAGAGGAGAGATGGAGAAAAAGAGTAGAGGGAAGAGAGAAAAGGAGAGGAGAGAGTAGCGAGAAGAGCCATTGACTTATCAGTGAGTGAGCTGTTAACTTCATTGAGATGGTCATTGACTGATGGGTGCATGGTTTGTGTGTGCGTGTGTATGTGAGAGAGAGTTTTTGTGTTCAAACTTGTGTGTGTGTGTGTGTGTGTCAGAGAGAGAAATAGTGAGACGGAGAGGTTGTGTGCTGCACTAAGGGAGATGGAGAGTCCTTTTAGAGATTGCTGCTGGCTAGTTCAGGGCTATCCAAAGCTGCTTTATTAGGCTGGGGGGAGTGTGTATGTGTGTGGGGTGTGTGTGCTTATTGTCCTCCCTTTATTAGGTTCCAACTCAACAACCCTCACTGCTACTTCCATGGAGACAGCACAGCGCTGTGGCCCTGCTGGGGCTCACTCTCTTTCTCTATACCTCTCTCTCTCTTTCTCTCTTTCTCTCTACCGCTCTCTCGCTCTCTCTCTCTCTCTCTCTCTACCTCTCTCTCTCTCTTTCTCTCTACCGTTCTCTCTCTCTCTCTTTCTACCGCTCTCTCTCTCTTTCTCTCTACCGCTCTCTCTCTCTCTCTCTACCGCTCTCTCTCTCTCTTTCTACCGCTCTCTCTCTCTCTCTCTTTCTCTCTCTCTCTCTCTCTCTACCGCTCTCTCTCTTTCTCTCTACCTCTCTCTCTCTCTCTCTCTCTCTCTCTACCTCTCTCTCTCTCTCTCTACCTCTCTCTCTCTCTCTTTCTCTCTACCTCTACCTCCCTCCACCATCTCACAAAGACAGCTTTTGAAAATACACTATATATACAAATGTATATACAAAGAATCGGGCACACAGCCATGCAATCTCCATAGCCAAACATTGGCAGTAGAATGGTCCGTACTGAAGAGCTCAGTGACTTTCAACATGGCACCGTCATAGAATGCCACTCTTCCAACAAGTCACTTTCTGCCCTACTAGATCGGCCCTGGTCACCTGAAAGTGTTGTTATTGTGAAGTGGAAACATCTAGGAGCAACAACGGCTCCGCTGCAAAGTGGTAGGCCACACAAGCTCACAAAGCGGGACCACCAAGTGCTGAAGCGTGTAAAAACCATCTGTCCTTGGCAGTGGCGATTTTAGCATGTCAATCTGGGCAGGGCAAACAAAACCAAGAAGTGTGGGAAGCATGTCATCAAAGCCACTACACAACACTAAACACTACATTAATTACACTATAACGGTGACAAACGGTGCCCAAAACTGTAAGTCCCAACTGCAGTCCCAACACCTTACCGCTGCTACATTCGATAATTACATTTCTCTAAAACAGGTTATAGGCTACATGTGCACCACCAAGTCAGAACAGTAGGCGGAATCAAGAGGGGAAAATAGACCAAATGATTAGGCTGAGGCACCGATACATTTGATCTTTAATTCTTCTCCATTATTACTCTTCATATGACAAGGATTTGCCAGTAGATTGTCGACTTGATTCATGATGATTACTGCTAGTGAAGTATGATGTTGACATGATCAGTCCAATCAAAGCTACTGTAGATATAATGTGATTTGGTGTGATTTTATCTATGGCCAATGACCTTGAGCCTTCTTGGATGAGCACTTCTAATGTAACTCTATTGCAGCACCCAATGAGCTTGAATTTTAGAGCTCTACCCTTGGACTTGGCGGTGACTTATTGTCCCCATGAGTGACAGAACATTGAGCCAATCACGGTGCAACTAGAGAACCTTATCAACCCCTACACTCCATATTTTCAGCTGGCTGCGCCACGACCAGAGAAAGCATAGAGCTAGGCTGAAACACCTGCATTTTGGAGCTGCCTTACTCAACAAAGCAAAAAGAGACCATGTTTGAATGAGGATGTGTTAACTCAGTGATTATTATTATTATTTTTTTTTACATTGTTTGCAAACTGATATGTCACATGTATTAATGTCAGAATAACATCCAGAAAATGTAAGCCCCCTCCCCCAAAAACTCTCTCTATATATATATTTTATTTTTTGTTGCTAGAAATGTGTGGCTCAATTAGTGACTAAATGAACTCCCTGAGCCAGATGGGGAAGAGGGAACGAGGGAGTGTGTTAGTGACTAAATGAACTCCCTGAGCCAGATGGGGAAGAGGGAACGAGGGAGTGTGTTAGTGACTAAATGAACTCCCTGAGCCAGATGGGGAAGAGGGAGTGTGTTAGTGACTAAATGAACTCCCTGAGCCAGATGGGGAAGAGGGAGAGTGTTAGTGACTAAATTAACTCCCTGAGCCAGATGGGGAAGAGGGAACGAGGGAGTGTGTTAGAGACTAAATGTACTCCCTGAGCCAGATGGGGAAGAGGGAGTGTGTTAGAGACTAAATGAACTCCCTGAGCCAGATGGGGAAGAGGGAACGAGGGAGTGTGTTAGAGACTAAATGAACTCCCTGAGCCAGATGGGGAAGAGGGAGAGCGTTAGTGACTAAATGAACTCCCTGAGCCAGATGGGGAAGAGGGAACGAGGGAGTGTGTTAGAGACTAAATGAACTCCCTGAGCCAGATGGGGAAGAGGGAACGAGGGAGAGTGTTAGAGACTAAATGAACTCCCTGAGCCAGATGGGGAAGAGGGAACGAGGGAGTGTGTTAGAGACTAAATGAACTCCCTGAGCCAGATGGGGAAGAGGGAGTGTGTTAGTGACTAAATGAACTCCCTGAGCCAGATGGGGAAGAGGGAACGAGGAAGTGTGTTAGAGACTAAATGAACTCCCTGAGCCAGATGGGGAAGAGGGAACGAGGGAGAGTGTTAGAGACTAAATGAACTCCCTGAGCCAGATGGGGAAGAGGGAACGAGGGAGTGTGTTAGAGACTAAATGAACTCCCTGAGCCAGATGGGGAAGAGGGAACGAGGGAGAGTGTTAGAGACTAAATGAACTCCCTGAGCCAGATGGGGAAGAGGGAACGAGGGAGTGTGTTAGAGACTAAATGAACTCCCTGAGCCAGATGGGGAAGAGGGAGTGTGTTAGAGACTAAATGAACTCCCTGAGCCAGATGGGGAAGAGGGAACGAGGGAGTGTGTTAGAGACTAAATGAACTCCCTGAGCCAGATGGGGAAGAGGGAACGAGGGAGAGTGTTAGAGACTAAATGAACTCCCTGAGCCAGATGGGGAAGAGGGAACGAGGGAGTGTGTTAGAGACTAAATGAACTCCCTGAGCCAGATGGGGAAGAGGGAATGAGGGAGAGTGTTAGAGACTAAATTAACTCCCTGAGCCAGATGGGGAAGAGGGAGAGTGTTAGAGACTAAATTAACTCCCTGAGCCAGATGGGGAAGAGGGAGTGTGTTAGAGACTAAATTAACTCCCTGAGCCAGATGGGGAAGAGGGAACGAGGGAGTGTGTTAGAGACTAAATGAACTCCCTGAGCCAGATGGGGAAGAGGGAGTGTGTTAGTGACTAAATGAACTCCCTGAGCCAGATGGGGAAGAGGGAGTGTGTTAGAGACTAAATGAACTCCCTGAGCCAGATGGGGAAGAGGGAACGAGGGAGTGTGTTAGAGACTAAATGAACTCCCTGAGCCAGATGGGGAAGAGGGAGTGTGTTAGAGACTAAATGAACTCCCTGAGCCAGATGGGGAAGAGGGAGTGTGTTAGAGACTAAATGAACTCCCTGAGCCAGATGGGGAAGAGGGAGTGTGTTAGAGACTAAATGAACTCCCTGAGCCAGATGGGGAAGAGGGAGTGTGTTAGAGACTAAATTAACTCCCTGAGCCAGATGGGGAAGAGGGAGTGTGTTAGAGACTAAATTAACTCCCTGAGCCAGATGGGGAAGAGGGAGTGTGTTAGAGACTAAATTAACTCCCTGAGCCAGATGGGGAAGAGGGAGTGTGTTAGAGACTAAATTAACTCCCTGAGCCAGATGGGGAAGAGGGAGTGTGTTAGAGACTAAATTAACTCCCTGAGCCAGATGGGGAAGAGGGAGTGTGTTAGAGACTAAATTAACTCCCTGAGCCAGATGGGGAAGAGGGAGTGTGTTAGAGACTAAATGAACTCCCTGAGCCAGATGGGGAAGAGGGAGTGTGTTAGAGACTAAATTAACTCCCTGAGCCAGATGGGGAAGAGGGAGTGTGTTAGAGACTAAATGAACTCCCTGAGCCAGATGGGGAAGAGGGAGTGTGTTAGAGACTAAATGAACTCCCTGAGCCAGATGGGGAAGAGGGAACGAGGGAGAGTGTTAGAGACTAAATGAACTCCCTGAGCCAGATGGGGAAGAGGGAACGAGGGAGTGTGTTAGAGACTAAATGAACTCCCTGAGCCAGATGGGGAAGAGGGAGTGTGTTAGAGACTAAATGAACTCCCTGAGCCAGATGGGGAAGAGGGAACGAGGGAGTGTGTTAGAGACTAAATGAACTCCCTGAGCCAGATGGGGAAGAGGGAACGAGGGAGAGTGTTAGAGACTAAATGAACTCCCTGAGCCAGATGGGGAAGAGGGAACGAGGGAGTGTGTTAGAGACTAAATGAACTCCCTGAGCCAGATGGGGAAGAGGGAATGAGGGAGAGTGTTAGAGACTAAATTAACTCCCTGAGCCAGATGGGGAAGAGGGAGAGTGTTAGAGACTAAATTAACTCCCTGAGCCAGATGGGGAAGAGGGAGTGTGTTAGAGACTAAATGAACTCCCTGAGCCAGATGGGGAAGAGGGAACGAGGGAGTGTGTTAGAGACTAAATGAACTCCCTGAGCCAGATGGGGAAGAGGGAGTGTGTTAGAGACTAAATTAACTCCCTGAGCCAGATGGGGAAGAGGGAACGAGGGAGTGTGTTAGAGACTAAATGAACTCCCTGAGCCAGATGGGGAAGAGGGAACGAGGGAGTGTGTTAGAGACTAAATTAACTCCCTGAGCCAGATGGGGAAGAGGGAACGAGGGAGTGTGTTAGAGACTAAATGAACTCCCTGAGCCAGATGGGGAAGAGGGAACGAGGGAGTGTGTTAGAGACTAAATGAACTCCCTGAGCCAGATGGGGAAGAGGGAACGAGGGAGTGTGTTAGAGACTAAATTAACTCCCTGAGCCAGATGGGGAAGAGGGAGAGTGTTAGAGACTAAATTAACTCCCTGAGCCAGATGGGGAAGAGGGAGTGTGTTAGAGACTAAATGAACTCCCTGAGCCAGATGGGGAAGAGGGAACGAGGGAGTGTGTTAGAGACTAAATTAACTCCCTGAGCCAGATGGGGAAGAGGGAACGAGGGAGAGTGTTAGAGACTAAATTAACTCCCTGAGCCAGATGGGGAAGAGGGAGTGTGTTAGAGACTAAATGAACTCCCTGAGCCAGATGGGGAAGAGGGAACGAGGGAGAGTGTTAGAGACTAAATTAACTCCCTGAGCCAGATGGGGAAGAGGGAACGAGGGAGAGTGTTAGAGACTAAATTAACTCCCTGAGCCAGATGGGGAAGAGGGAGTGTGTTAGTGACTAAATTAACTCCCTGAGCCAGATGGGGAAGAGGGAGTGTGTTAGTGACTAAATGAACTCCCTGAGCCAGATGGGGAAGAGGGAACGAGGGAGAGTGTTAGAGACTAAATTAACTCCCTGAGCCAGATGGGGAAGAGGGAACGAGGGAGTGTGTTAGAGACTAAATGAACTCCCTGAGCCAGATGGGGAAGAGGGAACGAGGGAGTGTGTTAGAGACTAAATGAACTCCCTGAGCCAGATGGGGAAGAGGGAACGAGGGAGAGTGTTAGAGACTAAATGAACTCCCTGAGCCAGATGGGGAAGAGGGAGTGTGTTAGTGACTAAATTAACTCCCTGAGCCAGATGGGGAAGAGGGAACGAGGGAGAGTGTTAGAGACTAAATTAACTCCCTGAGCCAGATGGGGAAGAGGGAGTGTGTTAGTGACTAAATGAACTCCCTGAGCCAGATGGGGAAGAGGGAACGAGGGAGAGTGTTAGTGACTAAATGAACTCCCTGAGCCAGATGGGGAAGAGGGAACGAGGGAGAGTGTTAGAGACTAAATTAACTCCCTGAGCCAGATGGGGAAGAGGGAGAGTGTTAGAGACTAAATTAACTCCCTGAGCCAGATGGGGAAGAGGGAGAGTGTTAGAGACTAAATTAACTCCCTGAGCCAGATGGGGAAGAGGGAACGAGGGAGTGTGTTAGAGACTAAATTAACTCCCTGAGCCAGATGGGGAAGAGGGAGTGTGTTAGAGACTAAATTAACTCCCTGAGCCAGATGGGGAAGAGGGAACGAGGGAGAGTGTTAGAGACTAAATTAACTCCCTGAGCCAGATGGGGAAGAGGGAACGAGGGAGAGTGTTAGAGACTAAATTAACTCCCTGAGCCAGATGGGGAAGAGGGAGTGTGTTAGTGACTAAATTAACTCCCTGAGCCAGATGGGGAAGAGGGAACGAGGGAGAGTGTTAGAGACTAAATTAACTCCCTGAGCCAGATGGGGAAGAGGGAGTGTGTTAGTGACTAAATGAACTCCCTGAGCCAGATGGGGAAGAGGGAACGAGGGAGAGTGTTAGAGACTAAATTAACTCCCTGAGCCAGATGGGGAAGAGGGAACGAGGGAGTGTGTTAGAGACTAAATGAACTCCCTGAGCCAGATGGGGAAGAGGGAACGAGGGAGTGTGTTAGAGACTAAATGAACTCCCTGAGCCAGATGGGGAAGAGGGAACGAGGGAGAGTGTTAGAGACTAAATGAACTCCCTGAGCCAGATGGGGAAGAGGGAGTGTGTTAGTGACTAAATTAACTCCCTGAGCCAGATGGGGAAGAGGGAACGAGGGAGAGTGTTAGAGACTAAATTAACTCCCTGAGCCAGATGGGGAAGAGGGAGTGTGTTAGTGACTAAATGAACTCCCTGAGCCAGATGGGGAAGAGGGAACGAGGGAGAGTGTTAGTGACTAAATGAACTCCCTGAGCCAGATGGGGAAGAGGGAACGAGGGAGAGTGTTAGAGACTAAATTAACTCCCTGAGCCAGATGGGGAAGAGGGAGAGTGTTAGAGACTAAATGAACTCCCTGAGCCAGATGGGGAAGAGGGAGAGTGTTAGAGACTAAATGAACTCCCTGAGCCAGATGGGGAAGAGGGAACGAGGGAGAGTGTTAGAGACTAAATTAACTCCCTGAGCCAGATGGGGAAGAGGGAGTGTGTTAGAGACTAAATGAACTCCCTGAGCCAGATGGGGAAGAGGGAGTGTGTTAGAGACTAAATGAACTCCCTGAGCCAGATGGGGAAGAGGGAGTGTGTTAGAGACTAAATGAACTCCCTGAGCCAGATGGGGAAGAGGGAGATTCTCCTTTTCTTTTTTATCTTCCTTTCATCAAAAAACTAAACAGCCTTTTTCACCAGCTGTGAGGCCACGATACCAGTACCCACCACCAGGGTGCAGCACCTTATCAAACAATCCAATGCAGCGCTAATAGTATACAATGGCGGCTATGGTCAAACAAGATAAACACATTCAAGGATGGGGCCTCCTAGTCAAAGAGTCAAGGCCGCAATTACCTTAGTGTGCAATATAGCGAGTGCGGTTCTTGAAATTTCTCTAGCTGGCTTGTGTGTTGTGAAAGCTAGAGAGAGATAGAGATAGAGAGGAGAGAGAGAGAGAGAGAGAGAGAGAGAGAGAGAGAGAGATAGAGAGGAGAGAGAGAGAGAGAGATGGAGAGAGAGAGATGGAGAGAGCGATGGGGGAGAGAGAGATGGAGAAAGCGATGGGGGAGAGAGAGAGAACAGGACGAAGGGTGTTGGGGAGGGAGAGAAAGAAAGAGAGAGAACAGGAAGATGGGTGGTAGGGAGAGAGAGAAGGAGAGAGTGTGTGTGACAGAGAGATAGAGGGATAGAAGGAGATGAAGAGAGAGAAAGAGAGACAGAGAGGAGAGAGAAAGAGAGAGAGAGAGAGTCCGGGGAGATAATGAGAGAAATAGAGAGAGAGGAGAGAGAAAGAGAGAGGGAGAGAGAGAGGAAGATAGAGAGATAAATGAGAGAAACAGAGAGAGTAAAGAGGGGCACTGAGGGAGAGGAGAGAGGAAAATAGAGAGAGAGAGGTTGGTGTGATGTGAGCTGAGAAAGGAGAACATCAAAAGGAAGTGAACTTACTGGCTCACATGGTTACCATGGAGCCCGTGCTCCCCCCGCGGTGATGCCATCTCTGTGCACCCAGACACCGTTGAAGCTCCGAAGGAGGTTAGGTAGCTTCCATTTTGAGGTGCAGCTGACAGACTAACATGACATGGAGATCAGATGGGGTGCATCTCAATAGTCTAACGTGGCTTCATCTCTCTCCTCATGTCCTCTCTTTCATCTGCAGTGATCTGATTGGATCTGATTGGATAGACAAAAACAAATCAAATCCCCTGGTAGGTTTTTTCATTTAAATCTCCTGTCTTTCAGATGGGTGAGAAGGAGAGAAGGTGAGAAGGAGAGAAGTGGAGACTATAGGGGAAGGAGGGGAAGCCACTTTTTTTTTTTTTTACTTTTGAGATGAACCCATAACCTACCTGTTGAAGCTGACACCTACAGCACCTGATGTCACATGAAGGCCAAAAAGATCATCAAGGACAACAACCACCCGAGCCACTGCCTGTTCACCCTGCTATCATCCAGAAGGCGAGGTCAGTACAGGTACATCAAAGCGGGGACCGAGAGACTGAAAAACACCTTCTATCTCAAGGCCATCAGACTGTTAAATAGCCATCACTAGCTGGCCTCCACCCAGTGCCCTGCCCTGTACCCTGCCACTGTCACTAGCTGGCCTCCACCCAGTGCCCTGCCCTGAACTTAGTCACTGTCACTAGCTGGCCTCCACTCAGTGCCCTGCCCTGAACTTAGTCACTGTCACTAGCTGGCCTCCACCCAGTGCCCTGCCCTGAACTTAGTCACTGTCACTAGCTGGCCTCCACCCAGTGCCCTGCCCTGAACTTAGTCACTGTCACTAGCTGGCCTCCACCCAGTGCCCTGCCCTGAACTTAGTCACTGTCACTAGCTGGCCTCCACTCAGTGCCCTGCCCTGAACTTAGTCACTGTCACTAGCTGGCCTTCACCCAGTGCCCTGCCCTGTGCCCTGCCACTGTCACTAGCTGGCCTCCACCCAGTGCCCTGCCCTAAACTTAGTCACTGTCACTAGCTGGCCTCCACCCAGTGCCCTGCCCTGAACTCTGCCACTGTCAATAGCTGGCCTCCACCCAGTGCCCTGCCCTGAACTCTGCCACTGTCACTAGCTGGCCTCCACCCAGTGCCCTGCCCTGAACTTAGTCACTGTCACTAGCTGGCCTCCACCCAGTGCCCTGCCCTGAACTTAGTCACTGTCACTAGCTGGCCTCCACTCAGTGCCCTGCCCTGAACCCTGCCACTGTCACTAGCTGGCCTCCACCCAGTGCCCTGCCCTGTACCCTGCCACTGTCACTAGCTGGCCTCCACCCAGTGCCCTGCCCTGAACTTAGTCACTGTCACTAGCTGGCCTCCACCCAGTGCCCTGCCCTGAACTTAGTCACTGTCACTAGCTGGCCTCCACCCAGTGCCCTGCCCTGAACTTAGTCACTGTCACTAGCTGGCCTCCACCCAGTGCCCTGCCCTGAACTCTGCCACTGTCACTAGCTGGCCTCCACCCAGTGCCCTGCCCTGAACTTAGTCACTGCCACTAGCTGGCCTCCACCCAGTGCCCTGCCCTGTACCCTGCCACTGTCACTAGCTGGCTACGACCTGGTTACTCAACCCTGCACCTTAGAGGCTGCTGCCCTATATACATAGACATGGAATCACTGGTCACTTTAATAATGGAACACTGGTCACTTTAATAATAGAACACTGGTCACTTTAATAATAGAACACTGGTCACTTTAATAATAGAACACTGGTCACTTTAATAATAGAACACTGGTCACTTTAATAATAGAACACTGGTCACTTTAATAATAGAACACTGGTCACTTTAATAATAGAACACTGGTCACTTTAATAATAGAACACTGGTCACTTTAATAATAGAACACTGGCCACTTTAATAATGGAACACTGGTCACTTTAATAATTGAACACTGGTCACTTTAATAATAGAACACTGGCCACTTTAATAATGGAACACTGGTCACTTTAATAATAGAACACTGGCCACTTTAATAATGGAACACTGGTCACTTTAATAATTGAACACTGGTCACTTTAATAATAGAACACTGGTCACTTTAATAATAGAACACTGGCCACTTTAATAATGGAACACTGGTCACTTTAATAATTGAACACTGGTCACTTTAATAATAGAACACTGGCCACTTTAATAATGGAACACTGGTCACTTTAATAATAGAACACTGGTCACTTTAATAATGTTTACATACTGCTTTACTCATATGTATATACTGTATTCTATTTTACTGTATTTTAGTCAATGCCCCTCCGACATTGCTTGTCCTAATATTTATATATTTCTTAATTCAATTATTTTACTTTTAGATTTGTGTGTATTGTTATGAATTGTTAGATATTACTGCGCTGTTGGAGCTAGGAACACAAGCATTTCTCTACCCCCGCAATAACATCTGCTACATATGTGTATGTTACCAATACAATTTGATTTAGTGAAGTTATATTTTTGGCAACCAGTGGCTGCATGCATCTCTAATTTGGATCCTTATTGGTTAAGTTTCATATAGCAGGGCAGGAAGACAGGCAGACGGGTAGAGACACAGGTCAGGAAAGCAGGCAGACGGGTAGAGACACAGGTCAGGAAGACAGGCAGACGGGTAGAGACACAGGTCAGGAAGACAGGCAGATGTGTAGAGACACAGGTCAGGAAGACAGGCAGACGGGTAGAGACACAGGTCAGGAAGACAGGCAGATGTGTAGAGACACAGGTCAGGAAGACAGGCAGACGGGTAGAGACACAGGTCAGGAAGACAGGCAGATGTGTAGAGACACAGGTCAGGAAGGCAGGCAGACGGGTAGAGACAAAGGTCAGGAAGACAGGCAGACAGGTAGAAAGGCAGGCAGACGGGTAGAGACACAGGT
The DNA here is from genome assembly GCF_057628025.1 of Oncorhynchus mykiss. Classification (NCBI taxonomy): domain Eukaryota; kingdom Metazoa; phylum Chordata; class Actinopteri; order Salmoniformes; family Salmonidae; genus Oncorhynchus; species Oncorhynchus mykiss. The sequence goes on along the minus strand of NC_143034.1, from coordinate 18,936,594 downwards.
CAGGAAGGCAGGCAGACAGGTAGAGACAAAGGTCAGGAAGGCAGGCAGACGGGTAGAGGCACAGGTCAGGAAGGCAGGCAGACGGGTAGAGACACAGGTCAGGAAGGCAGGCAGACGGGTAGAGACACGGGTCAGGAAGGCAGGCAGATGTGTAGAGACACAGGTCAGGAAGGCAGGCAGATGTGTAGAGACACAGGTCAGGAAGGCAGGCAGATGTGTAGAGACACAGGTCAGAAAGGCAGGCAGACGGGTAGAGACACATGGCAGGAAGGCAGGCAGACGGGTAGAGACACAGGTCAGGAAGACAGGCAGACGGGTAGAGACACAGGTCAGGTAGGGAGGCAGACGGGAAGAGACACATGGCAGGAAGGCAGGCAGACGGGTAGAGACACAGGTCAGGAAGACAGGCAGACGGGTAGAGACACAGGTCAGGAAGACAGGCAGACGGGTAGAGACACAGGTCAGGAAGGCAGGCAGATGTGTAGAGACACAGGTCAGGAAGGCAGGCAGATGTGTAGAGACACAGGTCAGGAAGGCAGGCAGATGTGTAGAGACACAGGTCAGGAAGGCAGGCAGACGGGTAGAGACACAGGTCAGGAAGGCAGGCAGATGTGTAGAGACACAGGTCAGAAAGGCAGGCAGACGGGTAGAGACACATGGCAGGAAGGCAGGCAGACGGGTAGAGACACAGGTCAGGAAGGCAGGCAGACGGGTATAGACAAAGGTCAGGAAGACAGGCAGACGGGTAGAGACACATGGCAGGAAGGCAGGCAGATGTGTAGAGACACAGGTCAGGAAGGCAGGCAGACGGGTAGAGACACAGGTCAGGAAGACAGGCAGACGTGTAGAGACACAGGTCAGGAAGACAGGCAGACGGGTAGAGACAAAGGTCAGGAAGACAGGCAGACAGGTAGAAAGGCAGGCAGACGGGTAGAGACACAGGTCAGGAAGGCAGGCAGACGGGTAGAGACAAATGTCAGGAAGGCAGGCAGACGGGTAGAGACAAAGGTCAGGAAGGCAGGCAGACGAGTAGAGACACAGGTCAGGAAGGCAGGCAGACGGGTAGAGACAAAGGTCAGGAAGGCAGGCAGACGGGTAGAGACACAGGTCAGGAAGACAGGCAGACGTGTAGAGACACAGGTCAGGAAGACAGGCAGACGGGTAGAGACAAAGGTCAGGAAGACAGGCAGACAGGTAGAAAGGCAGGCAGATGGGTAGAGACACAGGTCAGGAAGGCAGGCAGACGGGTAGAGACAAAGGTCAGGAAGGCAGGCAGACGGGTAGAGACACAGGTCAGGAAGGCAGGCAGACGGGTAGAGACAAAGGTCAGGACGGCAGGCAGACAGGTAGAGACACAGGTCAGGAAGGCTGGACTATCACTCCAAGATCATCCACTAACACCTACATCCTACGCACTTGTGGAGATCTGAACGCATTTGATTGGTATAAGCAGTATGGTGAAACATCCACCTAGCCTATCAGAGTTGAAACAGATGGACAGGTGAAACAGATAGACAGGTGAAACAGATAGACAGGTGAAACAGACGTACAGGTGAAACAGATAGACGGGAAACAGACAAACAGGTGAAACAGACAGACAGGTGAAACAGACAAACAGGTGAAACAGACAGACAGGTGAAATAGAGACAATAGAGACGGGTAGAGACAAAGGTCAGGACGGCAGGCAGACAGGTAGAGACACAGGTCAGGAAGGCTGGACTATCACTCCAAGATCATCCACTAACACCTACATCCTACGCACTTGTGGAGATCTGAACGCATTTGATTGGTATAAGCAGTATGGTGAAACATCCACCTAGCCTATCAGAGTTGAAACAGATGGACAGGTGAAACAGATAGACAGGTGAAACAGATAGACAGGTGAAACAGACGTACAGGTGAAACAGATAGACGGGAAACAGACAAACAGGTGAAACAGACAGACAGGTGAAACAGACGTACAGGTGAAACAGACAAACAGGTGAAACAGACAAACAGGTGAAACAGACAGACAGGTGAAACAGACAGACAGGTGAAACAGACAAACAGGTGAAACAGACAGACAGGTGAAACAGACAGACAGGTGAAACAGACAGACAGGTGAAACAGACAGACAGGTGAAACAGACAGACAGGTGAAACAGACAGACAGGGGAAACAGACAGACAGGGGAAACAGACAGACAGGTGAAACAGACAGACAGGTGAAACAGACAAACAGGTGAAACAGACAGACAGGTGAAACAGACAGACAGGTGAAACAGACAGACAGGTGAAACAGACAGACAGACAGGGGAAACAGACAGACAGGTGAAACAGACATACAGGTGAAACAGACAGACAGGTGAAACAGACAAACAGGTGAAACAGACAGACAGGTGAAATAGACAGACAGATGAAACAGACAGACAGGTGAAACAGACAGGCAGGTGAAACAGACAGACAGGGGAAACAGACAGACAGGTGAAACAGACAGACAGGTGAAACAGACAGACAGGTGAAACAGACAGACAGGGGAAACAGATGGACAGGTGAAACAGATAGACAGGTGAAACAGACAGACATGTGAAACAGACGGACAGGTGAAACAGACAGACAGGTGTAACAGGTGAGTAACAGACTAGTCGGTAAGGGAGAGACTGGAAATGCTGGACTTATAGAATAATGATTCCTAGCTGAAGACAGTCTCTAAGCATCTGTAGTGAATCTGATGGACTCATAGAATAATGATTCCTAGCTGAAGACAGTCTCTAAGCATCTGTTGTGAATCTGATGGACTCATAGAATAATGATTCCCCGCTGAAGACAGTCCCTAAGCATCTGTTGTGAATCTGATGGACTCATAGAATAATGATTCCTAGCTGAAGACAGTCTCTAAGCATCCGTTGTGAATCTGATGGACTCATTGGGTGTGATTATTTTATGTCCCCAAATGAGGATTTGTAGAATTATCAAAGGTGTAAATCCTGGTTGCTAAAATTGGAATAGTTTGCCTAATTTCAGTTTATGTAACAATGTGTAGAGGATCATTGTACCATCTAAACTGCTGTGAAATATCTTTTCAATAACCCCAAATATTATTTTTTCAGCTGTTTGAAGCTGGTGTACAAAACCGAAATTAAAAGACTCAAAAACTAAACTGATCTACCACTTCTTAGACTTGCTTTCAATGAGAATGACAGCTCTATAACTCGCATTTCTACGTTTATTTGGTCACGTCTCCCAAAAAGAATACATATTGCAGCTTTAAAACGTCTATTATGAGCTTATTGTACCAAAGAGAAACACAGGAAGAAGACTTCAAAACCAGGCGTGTGATTGGACCACCAACGTACGTCCGCAGTCTGGCCCTCCTCTGCTTTCCTTACATTTCTCTCCTCTCTCTCCTTTTTTCTTCCAGATGAATCCCTCGTGACATTTTCATTTTTCCATCCGGCAGGTTTTCTTCAAGCCCGTCAGCCATGGCTCCCGTCCGCCCTACACCGCATCTCGCAGTTCTCTCACGCTTCCGTTGCTCGGGGCGACCAGCCGTTGACGGGGCCGTCCTGGACAGAAGGGGCCGTGCCTGGACAGATATGTGTGTGTGTTACTAATAGTAACCCTCTCTGCCGGTTCTTCCTATTTTGACAGTCTATCTGGGATGTTCGTACACCTCACCTGAGATCAATAATAGGGTTCAGGTCAGGCATATCCACGGCCACCCGTACTACCATCTCTCCCAATGGAGAACTCCATTAGGACCCCACTCAGAGGGCCAGGGAAATGGATGGAGCGAACACACACGGGATCTGCATGAATAAATGAACACACGCTACAACACCCACACTTAACCATATCGAGATGTAAACAGACAGATACGCACAGGGGCGCACGTTTAGCAGGGGGTGGAGGGAGGTCAGAGGGAACGCCTCCTCCACCATTTTCAAACACAGAAGTGTGTGAGAGAGCTTTCTCCCCTCTATTCTATGCATCCATGAGGACTCTACTCGGTTCAGTTTCTGGCCAGTTTCTCTATAGTTCTGATGGTGTTCCATTACAACACATGAATTCAACATGATTCCCACTCCTACATCCAGCACTCACATCATTCACACACTCCTCAATGGGAATATTTGGGTTAAAGCCCATTGACTCGTCTGGCTTCTCTTTGTAGATATTTTTCATTACTGTGCCACAGAGACAAGCCTGCCAGATCGAGAGAGAGTAAGAAGTGATATCAGCTATCTGCACGTCTCTCTCTCTCTCTCTCTGTGTGTCTGTCTGCATGCTGTCTTGGCACACGGCTTCTCACTTCGCAGCGCCTGGTTGCTGCTGCACTGGGTTACCATGGGAACGCAGGACTGACTGAGGGAGCGATGAGTAAGGGAACAGAGGAGGGATAGAAAAAGGCCCCCTCTGTTTATTTTTCTCATTCTCTCTCTCCCTCAACCCCTTCCACTCTCTCCCTCCCTCCCTCTCCCTCCCTCCATCCATCCCTCTACCACCTCTCTCCCTCTCTCCCTCTCTCTTCCTCCCCTCTCTCTCTCTCTCTCGCTCCCTCTCTCTCTGGCTCACATTGGTGAGTTGTCCATCCACCGGTCAGCTCTCTCTCTCCCTCTCTCTTCTCCCCATCTCTCTATCTCCCTCTCTTTCTCCCCCCTCTCTCCTTCTCTCTCTCCCTCTCTTTCTCCCCCTCTCTCTCCCTCTTCACCTCCCCTCTCCCCCCGCTCTATTTCTCCCCTTCCCCCTCCCCTTTCTCCCTCTCCCTCTCTCTCTCTCTCTCTCTCTCTCTCTCAACCCTCTCGCCCCCCTCTCTCTCCCTCTCTCTTCTCCCCATCTCTCTCTCTATCTCCCTCTCTCCCCCCTCTCTCCTTCTCTCTCTCCCCCCCCTCTCCCTCTATTTCTCCCCCTCTCTCTACCTCTTCACCTCCCCTCTCTCTCCCCTCTCTATTTCTCCCCATCTCCCTCCCCTTTCTCCCTCTCCCCCTCTCTCTCTCTCTCTCTCTCTCTCCCTCTCAACCCTCTCGCCCCCTCCCTCTCTCTCCCTCTCTCCCTCCCTCTCATTCTCCCCGTCTCCCCCTCACTCCGTCCCTCTCTTTCTCCCCGTCTCCCCTTCACACTCTCCCTCTCCCCCCCTCTCTCCCTCTATTTCTCCCCCTCTCCCTCCCCTCTCTCTCTCTCAACCCTCACTCTCTCCCTCTCTTTCTCCCCCCCCCCACCTCTCTCTCCCTCCCTCCCCATCTCTCTCTGTCTCATGTTGGTGAGTTATCGACACACCCTCCAGCACTCCACAAATTAAAACGTATTTCATCCACCGTGAAATCTACAATGGCTCATTAAAATACAGGGCTTCCCCTGATTTCACACACCTACCTATATTACCTATATCACCACAAGGCCTACAGCTCAATAACAACTACTGATTGAAAAAGAAACAAAATAAACTGCTTCCTTTATTCGTCTCTCTCTTCCTCTCTGTCTTTTTCTCTCACTTCTCCTCTTTCTCTCTCTCCACCTCTCTTTCTCTCTCTCTCCCTCTCTTTCTCTCTCTCCACCTCTCTTTCTCTCTCTCCCTCTCTCTTTCTCTCTGTATTTTTCTCTCATTTCTCCTCTTTCTCTCTCTCCACCTCTCTTTCTCTCTCTCCCCCTCTCTTTCTCTCTCTCCCCCTCTCTTTCTCTCTCTCCACCTCTCTTTCTCTCTCTCCCCCTCTCTTTCTCTCTCTCTCCACCTCTATTTCTCTCTCTCCACCTCTCTTTCCCCCTCTCTTTCTCTCTCTCCACCTCTTTCTCTCTCTCCCCCTCTCTTTCTCTCTCTCCACTTCTCTTTCTCTCTCTCCAGTCTTTAGTCATTCAACACCACGTACTAAAGCTATATGGAAAATAAACTGCAATTTAGAAAAGAGAAACAGCTCTCCTCTTTCTCTCTTTTGACCCTCTCTCCTCTTTCTCTCTTTTGGCCCTCTCTCCTCTTTCTCTCTTTTTACCCTCTCTCCTCTTTCTCTCTTTTGGCCCTCTCTCCTCTTTCTCTCTTTTGACCCTCTCTCCTCTTTCTCTCTTTTGACCCTCTCTCCTCTTTCTCTCTTTTGACCCTCTCTCCTCTTTCTCTCTTTTGACCCTCTCTCCTCTTTCTCTATTTTGACCCTCTCTCCTCTTTCTCTCTTTTGACCCTCTCTCCTCTTTCTCTCTTTTGACCCTCTCTCCTCTTTCTCTCTTTTGACCCTCTCTCCTCTTTCTCTCTTTTGACCTTCTCTCCTCTTTCTCTCTTTTGACCCTCTCTCCTCTTTCTCTCTTTTGACCCCCTCTCCTCTTTCTCTCTTTTGACCCTCTCTCCTCTTTCTCTCTTTTGACCCTCTCCTCTTTCTCTCTTTTGACCCCCTCTCCTCTTTCTCTCTTTTGACCCTCTCTCCTCTTTCTCTCTTTTGACCCCCTCTCCTCTTTCTCTCTTTTGACCTTCTCCTCTTTCTCTCTTTTGACCCTCTCTCCTCTTTCTCTCTTTTGACCCTCTCTCCTCTTTCTCTCTTTTGACCCTCTCTCCTCTTTCTCTCTTTTGGCCCTCTCTCCTCTTTCTCTCTTTTGACCCTCTCTCCTCTTTCTTTCTTTTGACCCTCTTTCCTCTTTCTCTCTTTTGACCCTCTCTCCTCTTTCTCTCTTTTGACCCTCTCCTCTTTCTCTCTTTTGACCCTCTCTCCTCTTTCTCTCTTTTGACCCTCTCTCCTCTTTCTCTCTTTTGACCCTCTCCTCTTTCTCTCTTTTGACCCTCTCTCCTCTTTCTCTCTTTTGACCCTCTCTCCTCTTTCTCTCTTTTGACCCTCTCTCCTCTTTCTCTCTTTTGACCCTCTCTCCTCTTTCTCTCTTTTAACCCTCTCTCCTCTTTCTCTCTTTTGACCCTCTCTCCTCTTTCTCTCTTTGACCCTCTCTCCTCTTTCTCTCTTTTGACCCTCTCTCCTCTTTCTTCTTCCCTCCAGGCTGTCAGTGAAAGTTAGACACTTTTACTCATTAGAACACTTCTCTACACCCATTGGCTTCCAATCTGGCCATCCACTGTAGCCAATGTCATGGTCCACTCTATGCCGTGGACACACACACACACACACACACACACACACACACACACACACACACACACACACACACACACACACACACACACACACACACACACACACACACACACACACACACACACACACACACACACACACACACGTCATGGTCCAGTCGATCTCTGCAGCCTGGACGGCTGACCTGCGTCTTCACTGGACTGCCAGTAAGACCAAGCTAACCGAATATCCTTCACGCCTCCATCTTCCTGTCTGGTGCCTCCCTTACCTCCATCCGTCTACCCCTCCACCCCTCCGTCTTCCTGTCTGGTGCCTCCCTTACCTCCATCCTTCTACCCCTCCACCCCTCCGTCTTCCTGTCTGGTGCCTCCCTTACCTCCATCCTTCTACCCCTCCACCCCTCCGTCTTCCTGTCTGGTGCCTCCCTTACCTCCATCCTTCTACCCCTCCACCCCTCCGTCTTCCTGTCTGGTGCCTCCCTTACCTCCATCCTTCTACCCCTCCACCCCTCCGTCTTCCTGTCTGGTGCCTCCCTTACCTCCATCCTTCTACCCCTCCACCCCTCCGTCTTCCTGTCTGGTGCCTCCCTTACCTCCATCCTTCTACCCCTCCACCCCTCCGTCTTCCTGTCTGGTGCCTCCCTTACCTCCATCCTTCTACCCCTCCACCCCTCCCTCCAGTCCAACCAGCCAGTAGATAGAAGGATGAGGGTAAGGAAGTAGTATCCATCATGAGGGTAGTACCTAGTATCCATCATGAGGGTAGTACCTAGTATCCATCATGAGGGTAGTACCTAGTATCCATCACTGTCTACTATAAGGGGAGATGGTGTAGTTGATCAGTTATCCATTCATCTAACATTGATTGGTCGGGTGGGGGTGTCAGGTCATCTGCTGGGCTAGAAGGTTACTCAGTTCCTCAGTGGCACGTTTACTGTCTCTTCACCACACTGATTTCTCCAAGTTTATATTCACAATGCTGAAAATCTTCCACTGCTTTTCACTCAAAACAAGTTTTTTTCTGTGTTTTTCTTTTCATCAGCCATAACAGAACAATATTTGGACAGCCCCCTGGCCTCTGCTGATTGGTTGATTCTTGGTAATCAGATTCTGTAATTGGATGATGACAGCGGTACGGAACACTGGGGAGAGATTATTGATGCCTGGGCTCCACCTGAAGTTGATGCAGCTAAGATGTATGTAAGAATGGTTGTCGGGGCATCGTTCATGTGTGTGAGATGTCTGAGAGAGATGTGTCTTAATGTTCTTGACCATATGCTGAAATGTGTGTGGGAGAGATGTGTCATAATGGCTGTGTTTACACAGGCAGCCCAATTCTGATATTTTTTACACTAATTGGTCTTTTGACCAATCACATCAGATCTTTTCACATTAGATATTTTTCAGAGCTGATCTGATTGGTCAAAATACCTATTAGTGAAAAAATATCAGATTTGGGCTGCCTGTCTAAACGTAGCCAATGTGTTTTTAAGAGTTTGTGATAGTATGCTGAAATGTGTGTTTGTACTGTATGTGACTGTGTGAACGGTGTGTTTATGTCTTAATGTTTACCTCTGGACCTTGTATACCTGCTCTTGGCCATACCTTTTTTTCCATCTGCTAAACTGCTGAAAGTCTACCAGAGATAAGCACTAGCCTGCCGCAATCCATCTCCAACTGTATGAGAGGAGCCGCAATGGCCTAACAGTTTCATCTCACTCCCTGTCTTCTCTATGGGTAGAAAAGCAGCCCAAGCCCTAATGTGGAGCCATAATTTTCATTTTCTTTGACCCTCCTCTGTCTCTTACAGTGTGTGAAGATAGATAAGTCATGTTGTTAGCAAGACGGACCATCTCTCACAGGGGCGCCGTAATGGTGGAGATGCCACACAGTCTCAACTGTCCTCTCTAGTTTATTTTATGGACCACCAAAGCAACTAGGCGTGTTCTTGTCTTCGGCCTGGATTCGTAATGGAGGAGCCTCCACACAGCTTCTCTCTCCTTACTGTTTTCGGCGTGGACAGACAAGCCGAGTCCCTGTGTTCAAAGTGGAGCTGCGATCCGAGGTATTTCCAACACGGTTTCACCATGTTTTCTGTTTTCCTTATGGCCAGAAAAGCAAAGCTTAGTCTCCATGCTCCAAGTTGAGCCACAATGGCAGAACACCGACCCAGTTTCACCCTCCTCACAGCCGCCTCCATGCATTGGGTGGAAGCAGCAGGGGAAGATGGAGGAAATGAACAGTTGGGGAAACTGCCATGGAAATTAAACAGGATGTGTCCCAGATGGCACCCTATTCCCTATATAGTGCACTACTTTTAACCAGAGCCCTATGGCTCGTAGGGAACCGGGTGCCATTTGAGAGGTAATGATACTGATAATGGCTAGAGATAGATAATGTGGTGAGCTACAGAATCTATTTATAGATATTAGTGGCTGGATTAGTGATATGGGAAAAGCCCTGTTTATACCTGCCATTAACATGTGTCCTTCGTCCTTATCTTGTCCTGATCTTGACCTGACCTTGTCTTACTCACAATCAGATCACAATGTGTCTTTTAATCGTCTAAAAATGTGGACGCAATCAGAACAAAGGCTGCATGTTAGAACCAGGTATAAACAGGGCTAATGAAAGGGGTAATGACAGTTAATACATCCCCATTTGGACCAGGAAACAGTGGTTATTCTGAGTGGTTAAGGGCTCCACAGAGTCCAAACCACGTATGGAATAGTGGACTGTTGGTTGTCATACTGTGCTTTTTGAATTCTCAGCGCGGCTCAAACAAGTTCTGTATCCGTTAGTTACCACATTCAGATGAAGGGAAGCTGTATCCGTTAGTTACCACATTCAGATGAATGGAAGCTGTATCCGTTAGTTACCACATTCAGATGAAGGGAAGCTGTATCCGTTAGTTACCACATTCAGATGAATGGAAGCTGTATCCGTTAGTTACCACATTCAGATGAAGGGAAGCTGTATCCGTTAGTTACCACATTCAGATGAAGGGAAGCTGTATGTGCAGAGTTGTCTTGGTTGGGGATTATCTGGTAGGTGCGAGGTCAGGCCGTGTGAGCCCTGCGAACGCTGGATGGATTAGTGATATGGGAGAGGGGTAAGGATGGATAATGCATTCCCATTTGGACCTGCTGGTTCTGGGAGGGATGTGGACCCAGTTCTCCCCTTGTGGGTGTATCCTTCAAACTGCATGCAAGACGATAGTTGTTAGACAATGTCTCAGTTTTCCATTGTGAAGGACATCATGTCACGCTGCTTGCTAAGCGAGTGCCGTTTCCTCCTGATTCAGCTCATACCTGGCTCCAACCCAGGACCTCACGTGACCGCCAGCCTGAAGCGTGTTACCCAGTCGTGCTCCAACCCAGGACCTCACGTGACCGCCAGCCTGAAGAGTGTTAACCAGTTGTGCTCCAACCCAGGACCTCACGTGACCGCCAGCCTGAAGCGTGTTACCCAGTCGTGCTCCAACCCAGGACCTCACGTGACCGCCAGCCCGAAGCGTGTTAACCAGTTGTGCTCCAACCCAGGACCTCACGTGACCGCCAGCCTGAAGCGTGTTAACCAGTTGTGCCACTGAAAAGTGAGCTATTCCGCAGCGCAAGTGGAGCCCCTTCAGACTGAGGAGTGAGTTTCCCAGATCCCCATCTGCCGCAGCAGGAACAACAGATGGGCTGTCGTAAAGTCGTAACGCTGAGAGTCTCCTCACGTCTCCATTGGAAATGACTGTTCTCTGCTCGTGTCGGCAAACGTCAGGATGAAGTTGGAAAACAACAAAGACAGAATGCCATGTCGAGTAATGTTGTTATAGCTTAGCAAAAACAATTCCCACAGTTGCCAAAAAAAAAACTTGGTAGAATCAATGTCCCTGCTGCCAAACCTCAAATGCGACTATTGGGGAAGAGACATAGAAAGCTCATTGTTTTGGCTCTAGACTTCATTGTCCATTGTAATTTTGTTTGCTGAGAATATTGGTTAATATGCATGTTTGTGTTTTTGAGTGTGTAATTTCAAGGCTTTTCTTATGACTGCATCCCAAAGGGCACCCTATTCCCTTTATAGTGCACTACCTATGACCAGAGCCCATGACCCTATTCCCTTTATAGTGCACTACCTATGACCAGAGCCCATGACCCTATTCCCTTTCTAGTGCACTACCTATGACCAGAGCCCATGACCCTATTCCCTTTATAGTGCACTACCTATGACCAGAGCCCATGACCCTATTCACTTTATAGTGCACTACCTATGACCAGAGCCCATGACCCTATTCACTTTCTAGTGCACTCCTTTTTACCCTATGGGCCCTGGTCAAAAGTAGTGCACTATCTAGGTAATAGGGTACTATTTGGGACACAGCCTGTGTGTAGGTAGGTAGGTATAGTCAGAAAGGGTTGAAGTGACAGGACAAGAGGGTACCCTAACCATCAAGATGTTAGATCAACCAATTAGATACAATGATTACTCCGACTCTAACCTTAGGTCCCTAGACTGTAGTGTACACTCTATTACCTAGAAGTACTGTACTCAAAGCTGATTGTCATTATCAACTGTCAGTCCTTAGAGATTACAAAGGTTTGACCCTTAGTTTGTCAGCAAAGTAAGAGAAAGTGTGGGTTTCCATGAGCGTTTAGGATCTCCTCTCCTCTCCTCTCCTCTCCTCTTCATCTTCCTCTTCCTCTCCTCTCCTGTGTTGATTCTCCATATTCCTCTCCTCTCCTCTCCTCTCCTCTCCTCTCCTCTCCTCTGATCTCGGTAAATTAGTTAAAGTGAACCCAATTAACCCCAGTCACTTAATGTTGGTCTGTTCATAAGGTGTAGTATGAACCCAGTCTCAGTCATACAATATGAATCTCAAGCTATCATTCAACACACCAACAACTGTTATGAGAACTACAGTAGTCTTCACCAACGACTGTTGTCAGAAATACAGTAATCTTCACCAACGACTGTTATCAGAACTACAGTAGTCTTCACCAACGACTGTTGTCAGAAATACAGTAGTCTTCACCAACGACTGTTTTCAGAAATACAGTAGTCTTCACCAACGACGGTTGTCAGAAATACAGTAGTCTTCACCAACGACTGTTATCAGAACTACAGTAGTCTTCACCAACGACTGTTGTCAGAAATACAGTAATCTTCACCAACGACTGTTATCAGAACTACAGCAGTCTTCACCAACGACTGTTATCAGAACTACAGTAGTCTTCACCAACGACGGTTGTCAGAAATACAGTAGTCTTCACCAACGACTGTTATCAGAACTACAGTAGTCTTCACCAACGACTGTTATCAGAAATACAGTAGTCTTCACCAACGACTGTTGTCAGAAATACAGTAGTCTTCACCAACGACTGTTATCAGAACTACAGTAGTCTTCACCAACGACTGTTATCAGAACTACAGTAGTCTTCACCAACAACTGTTGTCAGAAATACAGTAATCTTCACCAACGACTGTTATCAGAACTACAGTAGTCTTCACCAACGACTGTTGTCAGAAATACAGTAGTCTTCACCAACGACTGTTGTCAGAAATACAGTAGTCTTCACCAATGACTGTTATCAGAAATAGAGTAGTCTTCACCAACGACGGTTGTCAGAAATACAGTAGTCTTCGCCAACGACTGTTATCAGAACTACAGTAGTCTTCACCAACGACTGTTGTCAGAAATACAGTAGTCTTCACCAACGACTGTTATCAGAACTACAGTAGTCTTCACCAACGACTGTTGTCAGAAATACAGTAGTCTTCACCAACGACTGTTATCAGAACTACAGTAGTCTTCACCAACGACTGTTGTCAGAAATACAGTAGTCTTCACCAACGACTGTTGTCAGAAATACAGTAGTCTTCACCAACGACTGTTGTCAGAAATACAGTAGTCTTCACCAACGACTGTTGTCAGAAATACAGTAGTCTTCACCAACAACGGAACACATGAACCAACATGGTGCAAATCCCACTAAACAAAAGGAAATAGGGGTTGGAAGAAGTTGTCATCAGTCAATCCAATCCCTCATCTCCGGCAGAGAAAGGCCACAGAGACCAACTGTTTAGTCCAATGGAAGAAATTAGAGGATCTGATCCTGGTTAATCTTGAGACATGGCTACAAATCACACTGTTAAATAGAACAAAACAAACGGATTGAAGGACTGAGGGTTGAACACTTCATTCACACCACTGCCCCCCCTTTGTGCAGCTGATGCTGGCTATTTAACAGGGAGTTAAAGGGGAAGTTCCCCACTGGGGGGAGAAGCACTGAGATGGTTCAGACAAATTTGGGGCCGTCACATGGGCCGTGTGTGAGCCACTGTCCACTGTAGTGAATCAGGCCATTGAACACCATTCAATCAAATCCAAGCGAGGTCCATTTCTCCACCTGTCTACTTGCCCAGCCAGTCAATGGATGAACTGCCACTGTCCCTCAGTGTCCAGGCCACCTCAGACCCACATCCATCTCCCTGCCATAGGAATCTACAGTATCTAATCCACAACCACCAAGAGCCTCAATGGAGGAATGCCTGACACAGTTTCACACTTCCTAATGTCTTCCTGATGGGCAGACAAGTCATGTAAAGGCCTTGTGTCCAGTGCATATCCACAATGGAGGGATGGATACCTGTACAGTTTCCATAGCCAATCACAAATACTCCCCCTAACCTGAGCCATGTGTGGAACGTATACCTGTACATGTATCCTCGTCACCCCTAGTCACACAAAGCCTGACTATGACCCCTCTGCAAACCAAAGGTCACAGGTCAACTTAAAGATGCCCCCAATGGACATCACAATGGTAACCAATAACAATACATTACCACCAACACTTTACCATAACCTTAACGCCATTGATGTTCCGAGGGCTAAGAGCAAACGAGGGGTATCTGAAATGCATTAGGACACTAAAACTGAATCCAGCAAGCCCCATCTATATTGGATTGGCATAGTAGCTCTTGCCAATAGATAGATAGATAGATAGTCTGCGTCCTATTAGGTGACCAGGGCCGACAGGGAGAACCACAGGGCTGTGGTCAAAAGTAA
>NC_143034.1:18917500-18920000 GCF_057628025.1 Oncorhynchus mykiss | reverse complement strand
TGGGGAGTCAAATGAGTTAGTGGGAAGTGGGGTAAATTCAGATAGTCAGGATAACTATTTGGTTGACAATTTAGCACTTATCAATCAATCAATCAAATGTATTTATAAAGCCCTTTTTACATTAGCCGATGTCACAAACTGCTGTACAGTAACCCAGCCTAAAACCTCAAACAGCGAGCGAGACAGATGTAGAAGCGCAAGGCCAAAACCTAGGAAGAAACCTAGACAGGAACCAGGCTCTGAGGGGTGGCCAGTCCTCTTCTGGCTGTGCCGGGTGGAGATTATAACAGTACATGGCCAAGATGTTCAAACATTCATAGATGACCAGCAGGGTCAAAAATGAACAATCACAGTGGTTGTAAAGGGTGCAACAGTTCAGCACCTCAGGACCAAATGTCAGTTGGCTTTTCATAGCCGATCATTCAGAGTTAGAGACAGCAGGTGCGGGAGAGAGAGAGTCGAAAACAGCATGTCCGGGACAAGGTGAACAGATCAGAGTTCCATAGCAGGCAGAAGAGTTCAAACTGGAGCAGCAGCATGACCAGGTGGACTGGGGGCAGCAAGGAGTCATCAGGCCAGGTAGTCCTGAGGCATGGTCCTAGGGCTCAGGTCCTCCGAGAGAGAGAAAGAAAGAGAGAGTTTAGAGGGAGCATACTTAAATTCACACAGGACACCGGATAAGACAGGAGAAATACTCCAGATATAACAGACTGACCCCAGCCCCCCGACACATAAACTACTGCACCATAAATACTGGAGGCTTTGACAGCCTTATGGCTTGGGGGTAGAAGCTGTTCAGGGTCCTGTGGTTCCAGACTTGGTGTATCAGTACCGCTTGCATTGCGGAGAGAGAACAGTCTATGCCTTGGGTGGCTGGAGTCGTTGACAATTTTTATGGCCCTCCTCTGACACTGCCTGAGAGATCCTGGATGGCAGTGAGCTTGGCCCTGTTGATGAACTGGACCATACGTACTTCTTTGAGGATCTGAGGGACCATGCCAAATCTTTTCAGCCTCCTGAGGGGAAAGAGGCATTGTCGTGCCTTCTTCCTGACTGTGTTGGTGTGTGTGGACCATGTTAATTCCTTATTGATGTGGACACTGAGGAACTTAAAGCTCTTGATGCACCGGTACCGCTTGCCATGCGGAAACAGAGAGAACAGTCTATGGCATGGGTGTTTGGAGTCAGTAACGATTTTCCGGGTATTTCACACCGGACTATATAGAGGTCCTGGATGGCAGGGAGCTGTCTGCACCACCCTCTGTAGAGGTCCTGGATGGCAGGGAGCTGTCCGCACCACCCTCTGTAGAGGTCCTGGATGGCAGGGAGCTGTCCGCACCACCCTCTGTAGAGGTCCTGGATGGCAGGGAGCTGTCTGCACCACCCTCTGTAGAGGTCCTGGATGGCAGGGAGCTGTCCGCACCACCCTCTGTAGAGGTCCTGGATGGCAGGGAGCTGTCCGCACCACCCTCTGTAGCGCCATGCGATAAAGGACGATGCTATTGCCATACCAAGCAGTAATGAAGCCAGTCAGGATTTGAGGCTCAATGCCAATGCTTTTCAACCTCCTGAGGGAAAAGAGGTGCTGTCGCGCCTTCTTCACAACTGTGCACATGTGTGTGGACCATTTTAAGTAATTAGTGATTTGTACCCCTAGGAACTTGAAGCTCTCGACCCGCTCCACTGCAGCCCTGTCGATGTGGTTGGGGGCCTGCTCGGCCTTCCGTTTCCTGTGATCCACAATTATCTTCTTTGTCTTTCTGTCTTTTAGGGAGAGGTTGTTGTCCTGGCACTATACTGCCAGGTCTCTGACCTCCTCCCTATAGGCTGTCTCATCGTTGTTGGGGATCAGACCTACCACCGTTTTTTCGTCAGCAGTGGTGTTGGAGTCGTGAGCGGCCACACAGTCATGGTTGAACAGGGAGTACAGGAGGGGACTAAGCACGCACCCCTGAGGGGACCCCCGTGTTGAGGGTCAGCGTGGCATATATGTTGTTTTCTACCCTCACCATCTGGGGTCGGCCCCTCAGGAAGTCCAGGATCCAATTGCAGAGGGAGGTGTTTAGTCCCAGGGTCCTTAGCTCAGTGATGAGCTTATAGGGCACTATGGTGTTGAATGCTGAGCTGTGGTCAATGAATAACATTCTCACATACAGTGGGGCAAAAAAATATTTAATCAGACACCAATTGTGCAAGTTCTTCCACTTAGAAAGATGAGAGAGGCCTGTAATTTTCACCATAGGTACACTTCTACTATGACAGACAAAATGAGAAAATAAATCCAGAAAATCACATTGTAGGATTTTTAATGAATTTATTTACAAATTATGGTGGAAAATAAGTATTTGGTCACCTACAAACAAGCAAGATTTCTGGCTCTCACAGACCTGTAACTTCTTCTTTAAGAGGCTCCTCTATCCTCCACTCGTTACCTGTATTAATGGCACCTGTTTGAACTTGTTATCAGTATAAAAGACAACTGTTCACAACGTCAAACAGT
>NC_143034.1:18902500-18912500 GCF_057628025.1 Oncorhynchus mykiss | reverse complement strand
CCTAGGCTACTGTATATATAACATGTGTTAGTATATAGAGAATAGTAAGCTACACAGCCTTTAGATACCTAGTCTACTGTAACATGTGTTAGTATATAGAGAATAGTAAGCTACACAGCCTTTAGATACCTAGGCTACTGTATATATAACATGTGTTAGTATATAGAGAATAGTAAGCTACACAGCCTTTAGATACCTAGGCTACTGTATATATAACATGTGTTACTATATAGAGAATAGTAAGCAATACCCACTGGGCACAAACTGGTTGAATCAATGTTGTTTCAACATAACTTATTGTGATGTGGAATCTACATGAAAATACATTGGATTTGAAAAAAGCTATCAATATAAACTGTTGTTTTGAGGGTGACATTTCAACCACAGTATTATGTCATCATGGTAATCACATTTCAACACAGACAAACATTGTATAAAATATGTTGAATTTGTATCTTTAAAACAAAGTCAGATCTTCAACTTCAAATCCACTATCGGGTATTACATCTGGGCAGCATCTATCTACAGTTACCCATTGGTCTTCCATGCAAGGTTTTAACCAAGCCCAGCCCTGTTCAGCCATGATATTTTCACTGACTATTACCAATGTGGTGTTGTGATAATGATTGCTGAGAGAGCTCCACTTAAAAAGTTGCTGTTGCTATGGAAGTCATTCCAAAGGCTAGGTTTAACAGAGCAAATGAAATGTCACCATACTTTACCAATCATATAACATCAATGATGATATTTAGGCCTATAGAACATTTGGGAAGTCATCAACAGCTATTGTATCAATTCAATTTAGAATTCCAATAATATTGATAGTGATATAGAACTGTATTTGGTTGTCAACACAACCAAATGTCAACATTTGGTTGAGATGGAGATGTGAATCCAACATATAATTTATCTATTTGTATTTCAGCTGGAATTAAAGACAGAGTCAGTGGCTCAGATGGAACTATCCAAGCAGTAGATACATCTAATTTAAATGTTGATAATAGGTTGCGTTGTCAACCAAACACAATTCAATATTACTTTGTAATATAGTACATAGCCTAAAATCAAGGCTATCTAACAAACTAATGTAACATTCAATCTTAAAACGAGTAACTTATCTACTGCCACATTTTGAGGTTACTGTAACTATACATGTATTCTTATGTAATAATAATCTGCGCAGAATCTCAAGCAACCTGTACTTTTAATGTAATCTCAACTGTAATCCAGGTCATTTGGTTCTGCTATTAGATGAAGCACAGTGGTAACACATTCATCTGTTTGATAAATAAACACATCTTGTATTCCCTTTTGAACTTTGCTGTGGTTTTAAATGGCTAAAGGTGAAGTGATGGACATTTGGGTGACAACTAAACCATAAATCAGACATTGTTTTTCCAAAAGGAAATGTGGTTGTGCTTTCTGGTGATGGTGATAACACATTGGATTTTTTTGTGGGGTGAATATAGGTTGTAATCTCATTGATCAACGTCTCAACCAAATATGACCCAATTATCCACGTTGAAATGACGGAGTGTGCCCTGTGACTATGCTATAGCCTTCCTACAGAGATAATGGTTACCGTTATTTCATGACACCATGTGATTAAATCAGTCCAACCGTCTTCTAGAGTCTGATCACAACGGGAGTGGTTGGCGACCCCCCTTATTCAGTAGTCTCTCGGTCTCTCCCTTCTTCCTCACTCCCTCTCCCCTTCCTCACTCCCTCTCCCCTTCTCTTGCACTTCCCACTCACTCCTGGCTCTCTCTCTCTCTCTCTCTCTCTCTCTCTCTCCCTCGCGCCTTCCGAGCTTGATCACACGGTGCTGTCACGGGATAATTAACTGCCTTTTTAAAACCCTGCAGAACGGATCATAGACTACGTTTCTAATGGAAACCGCGATTTAAAGGTAGGCTACCGCTAATTTATGTGTTTCAATTACAATATCAGCCTCTTTTCAAGGGGTAGTTGAATAGCGTTAAAACATTCTCAGTTGACGGTTTTTGGTGTGGAATATGTTGTTTGAAAGTGATTCTCAGCCGCTGCGAAACGAACACCTGCAGTTGGAAAATAAGGTGCTGCGCGGTATGCTTTGACTAAGCTCTCATAGCAACTGGGTTTCAACAGCTTTCTCTGGCTGCGGTGTGTGTGGAGCGCGAATTGGTTGCTGGTGGAACATTCTAACTGACAGCATGAGAAGGGACTGGTCCCCTCTAACATGCTCGGTTTGGGTCAGTGGCATAAATAGCGTAGAAGAACATTGAGGGGTTTGTAGCCTATTGCCCGATCTGTAGCGAACCCAAACCAAGCGGATTTAAAACAAGCTGATGGAAAGCAGTTGATTACCTAATACCTGTGTGTGTATTTAACTGTTAGAAAGAAAGGCTCCAATAGCCGCTTTGAAAGCCAGCTGTTGATAACGTTTGGACGGGTAGGGGATTAGTTGCTCCAAGCCAGGGGTGCCTGGACTGGGTGTAGCCTACATGGACCTACAGGCTCCCACAGTGATGCAAAGGGTTCTGGGACGGGACGGTTGGTGTTGTGAGCAGAACTGTATCTGGTGCCAAAGCTGAGGCAGATGCGTCTCGCGGGCTGGCTGCACGAGCCGCATGTGGCGTGTGTGTGTGTGTGTGTGTGTGGCTTCGTGATTGACATGTCTTTAGCCTACACCCCCTCCAAAATATAATTTATTCACACATGGATTCACCCGTTTATAATTGTAATAATAATGTGTTTTCGGAGGCTAATATAAATATCGATGTATTGGTAAGCGTTCCAAATGAGCGCTTCATCGCCACAATTACATTTTCCCGAAGTGACTATATTCATGGGAATGTGAGTGTCTTTGTGTGACTGTGTGTGTGACAGAGAGAGCGAGAGAAAGACAAAGACTGACTGACAACGAGGGTTGCTCGCGCCTTCACGGCTTGATTTATAATCTTGCAAATGCGCATGCAGTGACTGGCGAAACCTGGGGTCCCCGCTCGCGACTCGCTGTCACCTCGGCGGCATCGACCGTCAGACAGACTTTACCGCCACGGAATAGTGATCGTCACCATCTATGCACCGGGACCGGGGCTCATGCACCCGTCAGCTGTTACCACCCCGGGTTGGGTTATTACCGGGGCAGACACCGTTTGCACAACATGACGGATGAGTGTAGCAACGATACTAATAATGAGTGATACTATGTCAAAAGCAAACCAATGGACCCTAAATGACAGTTTGATTTGATTCAAGATAGAACGATTATTTCCCCGGAAGACTGTTGCATTCTCCAATGCCAGCTGGTTATTGTTCGGTTTATTTTACAATGAGTTGTTATATTGCTGTTTTGGGGGGCTTATGTCTTCCCAGACTGTGGTAGAACAAGATACATAGTTGTTTCTGTATCATCATCATCACCATTTTCAGCTAAATAGAAACTGAATGAAATCTTGATACACAAAAGCTCCTGATAATATGTTATTTTCTCTCCATTCTTTTCTCTGCTAGCACTTCCCTCTCTCTCTCTCTGCCTCTCTCTCTCTCTCTCTCTCTCTGCCTCTCTCTCTCTCTCTCTCTCTCTCTGCCTCTCTCCCTCTCTCTCTGTCTCCCTCTCTCTCTCTCTCTCTCTCTCTCTCTCTCTCTGCTCTGCCTCTCTCTGCCTCTCTCTCTCTCTCTCTCTCTCTCTCTCTCTCTCCCCCTCTCTCTGCCTGTGTCTCTCTGCTCTGCCTCTCTCTCTCTCTGCCTCTATCTCTCTCTCTCTCTCTCTCTCTCTCTCTCCCCCTCTCTCTGCCTGTGTCTCTCTCTCTCTCTGCTCTGCCTCTCTCTCTCTCTCTCTCTCTCTCTCTCTCCCCTCTCTCTGCCTGTGTCTCTCTCTCTGCTCTGCCTCTCTCTCTCTGCCTCTCTCTCTCTCTCTCCCTCTCTCTGCCTGTGTCTCTCTCTCTGCCTCACTCTCTCTCTCTGCCTGTGTCTCTCTCTCTCTGCCTCTCTCTCTCTCTCTCTCTCTCTCTCTCTCTCTGCCTGTGTCTCTCTCTCTCTCTCTCTCTCTGCCTGTGTCTCTCTCTCTCTCTGTCTGCATGTGTATCTCCCTCCATCTCTTTGTATTCAGCTCTATGAGTCCTAACTATAGCTATGACGGTCTTTCATTCATACTTATTTCACTGTGGGCAGATCAGATCCACAGCTACTGGCCATGTGTGTGTGTGGACATGAGTCACCAGTGGGCCACATCTTGTTATAAGGGCCTTATTAAACACGACCTGCAATTACGTCTCAACTCAACTCTGATCCAGCCCTGAACCCACGCATCCGGTTGGTGCTGAGGCTGGTGTGTGTGTGTGTAAGGGGTTAGGATGTGTGTGTGTGAGGGTAGTTGGGCTGTGTGTGACTGTGTGTGACACATATCTGTATGTACATGTGACGTGTGTGTGATGTCAGTGGCCGGGGGGGCAGTCGTCCCTAAAGAGCAGCTAGCCAGCCGATCCAATAAAGTCATGATGTCAGTAATGATGCTATTACTGGAGATGGAGAACCTTGACAGGTTACACAGACTAATGGACAGACACACACACACACACACACACACACACACACACACACACACACACACACACACACATACACACACACACACACACACACACACACACACACACACACACACACACACACACACACACACACACACACACACACACACACACTCTCTTTCTCTCTCGCTCACCTGCGTTTTCTTTTGCCATCTCCTTTCAGAGCACAGTGGTATTTATCAGTGCACATTCACATGCATATGCATATGCATGTACACACACACACACACACACACACACACACACACACACACACACACGTAGTGCAGTGTTGTGTGTGTCTGCCACAGCCACAATAATAATGCTGCCTGCACAAAGGAATTCTTATCTGGTCAACAAATGTTTATATGCTTGTATTGTACCAGTGTGTCAGTCTGTCTGTAACTCCAGACAGCTAGAGGAGAGGAGGACAGAGTGTGTCAGTCTGTCTGTAACTCCAGACAGCTAGAGGAGAGGAGGACAGAGTGTGTCAGTCTGTCTGTAACTCCAGACAGCTAGGGGAGAGGAGGACAGAGTGTGGCTGTCTGTCTGTAACTCCAGACAGCTAGAGGAGAGGAGGACAGAGTGTGTCAGTCTGTCTGTAACTCCAGACAGCTAGGGGAGAGGAGTACAGAGTGTGGCTGTCTGTCTGTAACTCCAGACAGCTAGGGGAGAGGAGGACAGTGTGGCTGTCTGTCTCTAACTCCAGACAGCTAGAGGAGAGGAGGACAGAGTGTGGCTGCCTGTCTGTAACTCCAGACAGCTAGAGGAGAGGAGGACAGAGTGTGTCAGTCTGTCTGTAACTCCAGACAGCTAGAGGAGAGGAGGACAGAGTGTGTCAGTCTGTCTGTAACTCCAGACAGCTAGAGGAATGGAGGACAGAGTGTGGCTGCCTGTCTGTAACTCCAGACAGCTAGGGGAGAGGAGGACAGAGTGTGTCTGTCTGTCTGTCTGTAACTCCAGACAGCTAGGGGAGAGGAGAACAGAGTGTGTCTGTCTGTCTGTAACTCCAGACAGCTAGAGGAATGGAGGACAGAGTGTGGCTGCCTGTCTGTAACTCCAGACAGCTAGGGGAGAGGAGGACAGAGTGTGTCTGTCTGTCTGTAACTCCAGACAGCTAGAGGAGAGGAGGACAGAGTGTATCAGTCTGTCTGTAACTCCAGACAGCTAGAGGAATGGAGGACAGAGTGTGGCTGCCTGTCTGTAACTCCAGACAGCTAGAGGAGAGGAGGACAGAGTGTGTCAGTCTGTCTGTAACTCCAGACAGCTAGAGGAGAGGAGGACAGATTGTGGCTGCCTGTCTGTAACTCCAGACAGCTAGAGGAGAGGAGGACAGAGTGTGGCTGTCTGTCTGTAACTCCAGACAGCTAGAGGAGAGGAGGACAGAGTGTGTCAGTCTGTCTGTAACTCCAGACAGCTAGAGGAGAGGAGGACAGAGTGTGGCTGCCTGTCTGTAACTCCAGACAGCTAGAGGAGAGTAGGACAGAGTGTGTCAGTCTGTCTGTAACTCCAGACAGCTAGGGGAGAGGAGGACAGAGTGTGTCAGTCTGTCTGTAACTCCAGACAGCTAGGGGAGAGGAGGACAGAGTGTGTCAGTCTGTCTGTAACTCCAGACAGCTAGAGGAGAGGAGGACAGAGTGTGTCAGTCTGTCTGTAACTCCAGACAGCTAGAGGAGAGGAGGACAGAGTGTGTCAGTCTAGGTCTTGTTCTGGGTCTCGTAGGCTCCTCTGGTCTTAATTCAATATTTGCTGTTGACAGCAGAATACAAAATCTGTTGGTGTGATATAGAGTGTATTGGAGAAAGTGATGAATCTATTAGTGTGATATAGAGTGTATTGGAGAATGTGATGAATCTGTTGGTGTGATATAGAGTGTATTGGAGAAAGTGATGAATCTATTAGTGTGATATAGAGTGTATTGGAGAATGTGATGAATCTGTTGGTGTGATATAGAGTGTATTGGAGAAAGTGATGAATCTATTAGTGTGATATAGAGTGTATTGGAGAAAGTGATGAATCTATTAGTGTGATATAGAGTGTATTGGAGAAAGTGATGAATCTGTTGGTGTGATATAGAGTGTATTGGAGAAAGTGATGAATATATTAGTGTGATATAGAGTGTATTGGAGAATGTGATGAATCTGTTGGTGTGATATAGAGTGTATTGGAGAAAGTGATGAATCTATTGGTGTGATATAGAGTGTATTGGAGAAAGTGATGAATCTATTGGTGTGATATAGAGTGTATTGGAGAATGTGATGAATCTGTTGGTGTGATATAGAGTGTATTGGAGAATGGGATGAATCTGTTGGTGTGATATAGAGTGTATTGGAGAATGTGATGAATCTATTGGTGTGATATAGAGTGTATTGGCGAAAGTGATGAATCTGTTGGTGTATAGAGTGTATTGGGGAAAGTGATGAATCTGTTGGTGTGATATAGAGTGTATTGGAGAATGTGATGAATCTATTAGTGTGATATAGAGTGTATTGGAGAATGTGATGAATCTGTTGGTGTGATATAGAGTGTATTGGAGAATGTGATGAATCTATTAGTGTGATATAGAGTGTATTGGAGAAAGTGATGAATCTGTTGGTGTGATATAGAGTGTATTGGAGAAAGTGATGAATATATTAGTGTGATATAGAGTGTATTGGAGAAAGTGATGAATCTGTTGGTGTGATTTAGAGTGTATTGGAGAAAGTGATGAATCTATTAGTGTGATATAGAGTGCATTGGAGAATGTGATGAATCTGTTGGTGTGATATAGAGTGTATTGGAGAAAGTGATGAATCTATTAGTGTGATATAGAGTGTATTGGAGAAAGTGATGAATCTATTGGTGTGATATAGAGTGTATTGGAGAATGTGATGAATCTGTTGGTGTGATATAGAGTGTATTGGAGAAAGTGATGAATCTATTGGTGTGATATAGAGTGTATTGGAGAAAGTGATGAATCTATTGGTGTGATATAGAGTGTATTGGAGAATGTGATGAATCTGTTGGTGTGATATAGAGTGTATTGGAGAAAGTGATGAATCTATTAGTGTGATATAGAGTGTATTGGAGAATGTGATGAATCTATTAGTGTGATATAGAGTGTATTGGAGAAAGTGATGAATCTGTTGGTGTGATATAGAGTGTATTGGAGAAAGTGATGAATCTGTTGGTGTGATATAGAGTGTATTGGCGAAAGTGATGAATCTGTTGGTGTATAGAGTGTATTGGGGAAAGTGATGAATCTGTTGGTGTGATATAGAGTGTATTGGAGAAAGTGATGAATCTATTGGTGTGATATAGAGTGTATTGGAGAAAGTGATGAATCTATTGGTGTGATATAGAGTGTATTGGAGAATGTGATGAATCTATTAGTGTGATATAGAGTGTATTGGAGAAAGTGATGAATCTGTTGGTGTGGTATAGAGTGTATTGGAGAATGTGATGAATCTGTTGGTGTGGTATAGAGTGTATTGGAGAAAGTGATGAATCTGTTGGTGTGGTATAGAGTGTATTGGGGAAAGTGATGAATCTATTGGTGTGATATAGAGTGTATTGGAGAAAGTGATGAATCTGTTGGTGTGATATAGAGTGTATTGGAGAAAGTGATGAATCTGTTGGTGTATAGAGTGTATTGGAGAATGTAATGAATCTGTTGGTGTGATATAGAGTGTATTGGAGAATGTGATGAATCTATTAGTGTGATATAGAGTGTATTGGGGAATGTGATGAATCTGTTGGTGTGATATAGAGTGTATTGGAGAATGTGATGAATCTGTTGGTGTGATATAGAGTGTATTGGGTAATGTGATGAATCTGTTGGTGTGATATAGAGTGTATTGGGGAAAGTGATGAATCTGTTGGTGTGATATAGAGTGTATTGGAGAAAGTGATGAATCTGTTGGTGTGATATAGAGTGTATTGGAGAATGGGATGAATCTGTTGGTGTGGTATAGAGTGTATTGGAGAATGGGATGAATCTGTTGGTGTGGTATAGAGTGTATTGGAGAAAGTGATGAATCTGTTGGTGTGATATAGAGTGTATTGGAGAATGGGATGAATCTGTTGGTGTGATATAGAGTGTATTGGAGAATGGGATGAATCTTTTGGTGTGATATAGAGTGTATTGGAGAAAGTGATGAATCTGAGAGAGGAGACAAGACAAGGAAGACCTGGGGGAATTGGGACACAGCCAGTGTCTCTGCAGGCTAGATGAAATAGATAGTAGAAACCAAATGTATCCTTCAACCTATTAATGTTTATGAGGGAAGCGGAGACAAGGAGAGGAAACAATGTGGGAGAATTGGGACCAAGCCAGTATCTTGAGGGACCAGTAAAAACCTTGTCGCTTGACGTCCCCTAACTCTAAACACCAACCTGTGCCCCAAATGGCACCCCATTCCCTATATAGAGCCCTATGGGTCCTGATCAAAAGTAGTGCACTAAACAGGGAATATGGTTCCATTTGTGATGCAGACCTCTACCCTGAACACAAAACAACACTTCTTTTTGAGAGGAGTTCAAAGTTAAAGCTCAGAATCCAAAACTTTGGTACAAAACCACCAGGCTACGGTTACAATTGATTGCTCTTCTCTCTTTCTCCCCTAATCCCTTCTCTCCTTGAATTCCTCCTGCCCTGAAGTTCAACATCTGAATCCACATCTCCACTTTAAAAGGCTGTATCACATCCGGCTGTGACTGGGAGTCCCGCAGGGCGGTGCACAATTCCCTCAGCGTCGTCCGGGGTAGGCCGTCATTGTAAATAAGAATTTGTTCTTAACTGACTTGTCTAGTTAAATAAAGGTTCAATAAAATAAAAAAAGCTTGGTTTGAAACCACTCGGGCTGCAGTTGGAGTTTTTTCCCTTTTCTCTGTTTCTCCCCCCAATCCTACTCATATAATTTAGTTACAGCTTAAGCGAGACCTTGGTTTTGATCGTTGTTAAATATGTAGAGGGATAGTTTTCACCAGAGCAATTGTCTTGTTGCTTAACTTGACTGCATTTTGGATTAAGTTTGCACTGCAGGGAGGGGAAACTAAATATTTTCATTTAGGGTATTTCCAATTCTTAAAAAGACTGCACCAAAATGGAATTGAACCAGGAACCCCCTTTATGTTGGGTTTAAACGCTGTGAATACGCGGTTATGGAGGATAATGAATTCAGAGTGAAGTATCAAGTGTGTGTGTGTGTGTGTGTGTGTGTGTGTGTGTGTGTGTGTGTGTGTGTGTGTGTGTTTGATTAGCGACTCAGGAAAAACCTTGACAACAACTTGAGTCAAGACAAGAATAAGTTGTTGAATGAACTGTCCTTGTCCTTTTATTATAGAATGTGTGTGTGTGTGTGTGTGTGTGTGTGTGTGTGTGTGTGTGTGTGTGTGTGTGTGTGTGTGTGTGTGTGTGTGTGTGTGTGTGTGTGTGTGTGTGTGTGTGTGTGTGTGTGTGTGTGTGT